>NW_015548296.1:766195-784623 GCF_001515605.1 Sinocyclocheilus anshuiensis
TGAGCAGCTCTGTTGGCCGCGTCGGAGCCGTAACGCACCGCAGACACCTGCAGTGTAAATAAGGGGTAAGTCACTCTCGCGGTATTTTGACGTCATACATCGGTCTGCTTCAAGTTGAACACAGCTGCTGCTGCCACCTTATGACAATAGATTTACACTTCGAATTAGGTAGTTTGTCATCGATGACAGTAGCTCATTGGAAAAGGATGAAAAATGCCCTTAATTTTGTTTGCATTAATAAATGCTGCTGCCTGCCAGCTGCTATCACCAGTAAAACATTGTTCCATATTTTTTTCTATATCGTCATAAATATCATTATTTCAAATATTCTTGAAATATCGTGATATAATTTTGAGGCTATATCAGCCACCCCTATTGGCAGTGTGTGAACACAACCACCCTACAATGATAAAAATCCACCCACTCCTCATTTTTTAATCCCCTTTAAACCAAGTCAGTCTCACTAGGCCTGTCGTTTTGATTCTCATGCAGTGTGACTTCACATTGTATAGGGCGGGGCCACCGGGCTTGATTGACAGCTCTGCATTGCTATAGTTTCCGCCCTCAGCGGTTGCTTCTATTGTCCTCATTTGTAAGTTTCTTTGGATAAAAGTGTCTGCTAAATGACAAAATTTTAATATAATGTACATACAATATGTTAACAACTGTATGTCTCCTCAAAAATGTTATGAAAAATCTGAGACTTATATAATAGAAATGAATAACGTAACGCAATGCATTGTAACACAACGTACTGCAACGTAACGCAATGTTACGTAATGTACCGCAATGTAACGTAACATAACGAAATGGAACGGAACGGAACTCAATTAAGTATCTGACTGATTTACCAAATGGAAAGCATAATAAATAAATAATTAGGCCTAAATGTTTTTGGAAAAGTTCACAAATAGCTCTACACTCACAAAATTACAGTACTTTAATCAGGATGCATGATGACTTGGAACTAGTTGAAACATGTTCAAACAATTAGGGAAAAAAAAGCACAAGCAGCAATATGAAAGAGCAAAATCTCATCTAAAAGGTTGCTTTAGTTCGACAGAGACCTAATTACCAATCTTATATTCTCTGAATGTCCTGGCTGGTTGAGTCGGTTCAAACACATTGCACTTAAATGCAGTTGTCAAGGAAACAGTCACTGAAGGAATAATTGAGCTTGAATAAGGCACTCTTAACTGCAGATTCTAAGCAGAGCTTTTAGTGAAGCAACTTATCTAATGAGAAATAACAACAGCATGTTCGGGGCTGGAGGCCAGACTGGGCCAATGCTGGAGGCTCTGGCACTCACAGTACAGTAATGCATCAGGAAAACAGATTGCTGTCATTGGACACTCAAAGACAATGGGTGAGAGGAGAACATCACCATGACCTCACTTTGTAAAACAGTGGAGTAAAAGTTAAAAAATGAAAACCTCCCCTCGGGTCATGCCTGTCCCCTACAGCCACTGTTGGAGACCTGCTCCATCATTTGTAATGAGACTAGGCCCCCTTGTGACTAGGAGGTGTAAGTGCTGACCTAGAGAGTGACCGTTTCTGACTGCTCTTCCCATGATACTCTAAAACAGGCATCCTTCAGTAAGAGCTTGATGGAGAGCAGATAAAATTCAAACACACACCCTTAAAAATACAAGACAACATTGGAGTCATGTGACTTTAAGCCCAATGTTTGGTCATGTTTTGAGGCCTTTATATTTATATGCTTTTTGATCCCCTTGCAAATGACACTCTTCCTAAAATACATTTTAAAAATAATTTTTATTGTGTGAGACAAATAGTTAGTCTGAACTTATAAAGATAACATTTAAATTGTATATTAGATTATATTTAAATAATTGCCATTTATGTTGTCACCAATATATATAATTGAAATATCATGATTAAAAAATATTTAAAGGTATTTCTATAGCACTTCAAACCATTAACAGTCAACATTGACAAAAAATTAATTAGCAGATAAATAGTTTAAATTTAAAGAGGTCCTATTATGCTTTTTCACTTTTTCAACTTTAGTTAGTCTGTAATGTTGCTGTTTGAACATAAAAAAGATCTGCAAAGTTACAAAGCTCAAAGTCCAATTCAGAAGGAGATATTTTATTTAACAGAAATCACTTTTCAAAAACTACAACGAATGACTCGTTTGGACTACAACGCATATTTTCTGGGATTTGTGATATCACAAATACCGACGAATGGGACGAGACCTGGTTGAGCTCCACTAGAGAAGGCAACGAGTGTTATCCAAGACTTTGTAAAAGAGCATAATAGGACCCCTTTAAGTCTTCCTTTTTCAGAAAAAAGGGGAAAAGGCATAAGAAATGTCTTGCTTCAAAAATGTCCTGACTAATCTTCCAGTTTCAGCAGAGAAAACATCGGCACAGGAAAGCAAACTTGTCAAAATATTATACAGCATATTAAACGCAAATTCTAACACAGATGATGAGAAAAGAAAGCATTTTGACAAGGACCAAATAACTGCCATTTTATAAATATTTTTAGTAAGTGCTTTAGTCGCATTAACATTGGTGAGAATCCCGTCACTCCTTCTGTCTCGTCACCATAAGATGAAAAAAAGAGACACATTTCTGATAGGAAGACAGGGTTTCCCACCAGGCAGCATGATGTCATCTGTTCCTACCCTTTCTCATCTCTTTTACCCCTCACAGTCACCACGCATCTTTCTCTCCTGTGGCTTTTCTTAAAGCACCTCTCCAGATAATCTCCTTATGCTGGACTCGGTGACTGCATGACCGGGAAGCCATTTTACAGCTCAGCATGGTTCTCGAGGAACATACTGCACATGCACGTGCATGTTAATGCCTGGTTGCCAGTGTCAGCACAAAAACTGAGACTCAGCCGCATATAAAAACTCACAGGCACACAATAACTGCAGCCACACTCTGAGGTGGCTCTGGTCAGGTCAGTTCACCTCCAAAAAACCCACTTATCCCTGGGATTTCAGGGACTACTCAAGCTCTATATCTTCTCATAATGATTTCTGTGCATCACGTCTGTCAGAAAAGATGCTGGTTAACCTGATGCTGAGTTACAGCTCCCATCCATCATTGCAAAATGGCATAGCAAACCATTAATCACTTGTAGTCGATAGTGCTGAGAACAGGATGTGAGTGAGTTATTTTATTTTAGCACGAGAAGGCTATTGGATGTCCATGATGTTATTAAAGATAATCCAAATACTAAAATGTTCTGAAATTATATATATTTTTTAAATTCAATTAAACTTGCATGTAAATGTATATGTTAAAATATAATTGATGAATAATGAAAAATAACATTCTATTAAATTACAAATAGTTTTTTACTTGTAGTCTTAGACTTTTCAATAAAGATTATGTAGATATTAGCATTAAACTTTAAAAAAAAATGTATATCTGCCAACCAATATGTATAACTGCCAAATCTGAATACTCAGCAGTCATCACTCCAGAAGTAATATTCTATTAAATTAGAAAAACTGATTTTTTTTAACTTGTAGTTGCAGACTTTACAATAAAGATACTGTAGATATCTGCACTAAAATAATGTATATTTGCCAAACAAAAACTATTTTTAGCAGCCATTACTCCCAAAAGTTCTATTATATTCGATTTTTTTTTTTTACTTATAGTCTCAGAATTTACATCACGAAACATTAAATGTACATTCGCCAACCACTAATACAAATAGTGTACACTGTAAAGAATCCAATTAACAAAATGTTGGAAGGGCAATAATTTTTTATTGCTTGGGCTTAAGGTGAGAAGACATATTATATTAAGTCTACACAAATATATTTTAAAAACATTGAATGATATGTTATTTTCAAATCCAGTCAACATTCAGAATGCTAAATCTTGACTAAACCAATAAAAACAAATCCAGCCAACACTGAGATCATTCTGCACGTGCACGATCCTGAGTGACTTCGCGGGAGAAATAGCATACATACATGGGCGTGATGAATGTTTTTGCGTGTGCAAACTTTTGCAATTGTTCCATGAAGTTAAAAGACGACATTAAAGGTCCCATGGCATGAAAATGTCACTTTATGAGGTTTTTTTATAAAAGCATCCAAAAAGCAGCATGTCATGGGACCTTTAAATGTGAGTAACAACAAGCCTTGCTGAAATCTTGCTTTTTTTCAAACGAGCAAACTTACACAAAAAAAGTGTGTAACTTTTAACGTTAATGTGCTATTTATATTTGATTTGACCCTTGATGTAACTAAATGATGTACATTTTAGGTTACCTGAGAAAATATTTTTACAGTATAATACACTGCCGTTCAAAAGGTCGGGATCAGTACATTTTTAAAATAAGTTTCTTAGGCTCATCAAGGCTGTATCTATTTGACAAAAAATACTGAATATTATTTCACAAAATAATATTGTGAAATATTATTGCAATTTAAAATAAAAGTTTTCTATTTTAATATACTTTAAAATTTTATTTATTCATGTAAAGCAAAGCTGAATTTTCAGCGTCCCTTGATCCTTCAGAAATCATTATAATATGCTAATTTATAATCAATGTTGAAAACAGTTGTGCTGCTTAATATTTTTTGGGACCGGTGATATTTTTCAGGATTCTTTGATCAATAAAAAGTTAAAAAGAACAGTGTATATTCAAAATAGAAATGTTGTGTTACAATATACACTATACTATTCAAAAGTTTGGGGTCAGTAAATTTTTTCTTTTTTTTAATTAATACTTTTATTCAGCAAGGATGTGTTAAATGGATAAAAAGTGATAGTAAAGACTTGTATTGCTAGAAAAGATTTATATTTTTAATAAATGCTGTTCTTTTTAACTTTTTATTAGCCTAATCAAAGAACCAAAACAGCACAATAAAAAAAAATATATTAAGCAGCATAACAGTTTCAGCACTGATAATAAATCAGAATATTAGAATGATTTCTGAAGGATCATGTGACACTGGAGACAGGAGTAATGATGCTGATCAATTATTTATTAGGTTTATAATATAGGCCTAACTTAATATAATATCAAAACAAACTGAAGCATTTAAACTGATTGAAGAGAATAGAAAACAAACTGAAGCATTTAAACTGAGATCTGCAAGTTAAATATTTTCAAAGAAAAAAAAACGTGAACGTGAATTCTTCTATAGCTATCTAAACATCCCTACAGTTTGCACAATACACCTTTGTGTGACTGTAAATGTCTCTGAGTTTTGTTACCATTCTGTGCCCATCATCCGCTATTTCCAGCACTTAATCAAGCCACTCTTCTTTAAAACATGAGGACGTTTTATTTCACGTTATTGCGTTTGCGTTGGCTCTCGATTTGAGCTATTTCATCCGCAACCACTGAAGTATTCGGTTTCTACAGCGACTCATTTGGCACACATCATTCTTTCTATGAAACCTGTAAACCGCATTCAGCGGTTCTAACTCTATAGCGACATCAACTTTATAGTGGTTTACCCGATCATTGCAATTCTTTCGTTTTTACTAGAATACAATCAAATGGCTTTCCCAACTCATTTTTGTGTGTGTGCGGCACATTATTTCTTCTGCGCGGCCGTGCGCGCAGCTTAGAGGGAACATTGACTGCAACTACAGAGTGTGTGTGTATTTTCAACACTAAGACTTAAGGTAATATATGTAAATGTTTAGAGATTTTTTTACTACAATTATAATGTGCATTGTTCTTCTTAGTGGCATCTATGCTAATATTAGTCTGTCTCATTCTTATTCCGAGGTCAGCGTAGTCATCCAGATCCAGACTGTATCGAGATCAGATGATTGGTCACTGCAGTCACCTGGATCCAGTTTGTATGCAGTCCAGATAGTGGATCAGCACCTAGAGATAACTTCTACAGCCCTGAATGTCAGAGGAGCCAATGACAACTAGATGAGCCCCAAAGACAGATCCCCTCCGAAGACCTCGTCACCAAGGCGGCCATCAGGACAAGACCACAGGAACCAGACCAGTCCTCTGCACAATCTGACTTTGCTGCAGCCTGCAATTAAACTGCTGGTTTCGTCTGGCAATAGGAGAACGATGGAGTTTTGGTTCCTTCGACACATGATTTTTCTGTTTAATACTGTAAAGCTGCTTTGACACAATCTGTATTGTAAAAAGTTAGATTTTTGGAGTTTACTTGACTCAGTTCAGTAGAACTGTAACACCTGGTTAATTTATTTTTCTGACTTCTGCCTCATTTTAAAGATGTAATTGTGAACAGTAATAATATTTGTAAATGTTTGTTTGCAAACATTTTGTTTAATTTGTTTAGTCTTTTTTTAAGTTCATTAAACAAATGTTTAAAATAAATTTTGCAGTTGTATTACAAATGTAATGTTTGACACCCAGAGCACTTTAAAGGGATAGTTCACCCAAAAATGGAAATTTGCTGTTATTTTACTGACCCTCAGGCCATCGAAGATGTCAGTGACTTTTTTCTTCAGTAGAACAGTGAAAAAGATTTTTGTCTGAAACAGTGATCCTTGGCGATTCATACACTACACGTCTGTGGCTGCCGGTTTTTGATTGTTTAGCTTCATAAGACCTCAATGTGTCCCCTGGAGCCTTTGGTAATTTGGTCTTGTCTGTACATGTTTATTTGACTGTCAAAAGCCGGCAGCCAGACGTGCAATTTATGAATTGCCAAAGACAATGTTTTCACCTAAAAAACTCCTTTACTGTTCAATTGAAGAAAAAAAGTTAACTACATCTTGGATGGCCTGAGGGTGAGTCAATTAACAGCAAATTTTCATTTTTGGGTGAACTATCCCTTTAAGCCTGCATGTTTAGTCTGTATGACAAATGTTATAAATGCAGATTGTTATTAAATAAAGGCTATTATGTGTTGTAATGTGTATTTGTAGTGATTGATAGACACCAGTTAATAATTTTCTTAAAGGTGCTGTATGTAAGTTTTTGACTCTACTAAAGCATAAAAATAAGATAATATGTTTGCAGATATTTAAGAAACATGCTAAATTAACATACTTGTTTATCTGAAAAACAATGCTACAGTCAGTTATTCTCCTTTGAAAATGTGCGTTCCGGAATGTCGGTCTCTGTTTTGGTTTGTGAAACCCGCCCACTCCGTTTACCCAATTGCATTTCGGGACCCCGGGTTGCCAGTTGGCAGAAAACACAGCATATTTCATTTCATTCATTGTCAAGTGCGCTCGCTCCTGTTGGTGTCATCAATCTGGCAACCTCCGTGTGCCTCAAGTCTGAGGAGGAGGGGCCGGGTGAAAAAAACCATCTCCAATATTTTGAATTTGGACTGCAATACCTAGTTCAACCACTCGGTGTCAATCCTACATACAGCACCTTTAAACTCAGTATAAAATATAACTAGATCCACAGCAATTTCTTATGATGCCCAAATAATAAATCTTAGTCGAGGTAACATGAAACACATGGAGTAAATGCTTAAATTTTAATTGACCTAATTTGCTGTAGTTTTCTAAATGTTTGACCAATTAAAACATTTTAGTTTGAATGGACTATAAAACTATTTCAGTAAATATTGAGCCAACTAAAAAATAACAATTCAGGAGGCAACACTTTGAAGACAGAAATTGACTGAACGTTAAATTTTCTTGGAACTAGTTACTAAATAATAATTAGTTGAAACAGCTCGAAATTTTTTACAGTGTAAACATATGATATAACATATAAACACGTTTACACACAATGAACTATATAAGTCAAAATGGCTCAGACACATCCAAGCAAATGGTATATTCCCTCCTATCCAGTTGTCACGTGCAATTATCACAAGAGTCGGTTCAACCATCTCTTAGCTGTCATGCCATCATGTGCATCCCCTTCTGTGCACACTCTCTCTTACTGACTGTCTTATACCTACCCAGTGGTTTTTCTACACAGGCTGCTTTATATATATATATATATGCATACTGTGTCATCTGTTAAAAGAGCCTTTCATGTACATGGCCAAGCCATTAAAGCTCTCAAGGCCGTGTGAATGTGTTTTCCTTTCCTTCTCTGAATCGTTGTATGTGTTTCCAAAGCTAAATAGGAAAATTGCCTTTTTAAAGCTTCAATCATTGAAAAGCCAACAACAATGCTGGAGAAGCTATCAATGGACAAGATAACACCACAAATACACCCCTTCCATTTCAAGAGCTTGTCCATGTCAGTGACAGTCTCTGAGCGCAGGAATGCATTTGAGATGCCCATTTATGCTTTTTGAGGTCTGTAACGTTTCATTAATTGTTTTCCCCCATTGAAAGGATCACATGGAATCTGCACCCAAATAATTCCACAGAATCAGAAATCCTGTCATTTACAAAATTCTACACATTCTCCGTCTTTTGTATGTTTTGCCATTACTTCAGTCTTCTGATCCTTCAGAAATCATTCTTATGTGCTGACTTGGTGCTCAAAAAATATTTATTGAAAACAGTTGTGCTGCTTAATATTTTTTTTTCAGGATATTTTGATGAATAGAAAAGTAACAGATAAATAGAAAAACAGCACTTATTTGAAATATTTGTTTTTCTTTAACTGTCACTTTTGATAAATTTAATGCATTCTTGTTGAATAAAAGTAATAATTTCTTACAAAACTAAAAAACACTATATACATTCTCATTCTACTACATTGAGATTGGCATAACCCAACACTCACTTTAATTACAAAAAAAAACAGTAATAATTCAACAACACTGTAAAATGTTGCAAATCACATTTCCCTTACTACATTCAACTGTATTATTTAAAAATTTGTATTATTCTATGATAGATTTTTAATGTATATAGCTAAAATATAGAATTTTAACACCGGCAATTTATTGGTTATTAGCCAAAACATTAAAATATTATTAACTTATCAGAGTCAAACAGAATTTAAATATCCCATTTTACAATTCTGCATGTTTTCCCTCCAAATGTGCAGATTCCGAATGGATCTGCCTAGTGATAATTGTTCCCATTGATACAGCTTTTCATATGTCACTCCAAATAACATTTTATTACTCAGACGCTCAATTTCATTAGTAAATCAGATTTTAATATCACTGAACGCTCTCTCGATGTAATCTGTGAGTGCTATTAGTGAACAGCCTCCGCTGTGTAATCTGATACAGGACATGATCTGATACCTGCATCACATTTATCAAAAGGAGGAAGGAGGAGGAGGGAAGAGATGAAACACGAGGAAGGGCGAGAGAGAGGAAGCTCACTCCAGCAGGAGTGGTTATAGACTGACACATTTCACAGCATTTGTGGGTATGTATTGTGAGCATGGGCGGACTGATGCCTTTATATAGGCATGCTTATGGAAGTGAATGCTGGGACATAAGGAAGAGGTCAAGGCCAGAGTATCCTCCCAGGGGCACCATAAGAATGTGCATGCTTTGATGAAACCTTACACCCTGTCATGGACGATGGGATTTGAGTAGGAGAGGAAGAAGAAGGTCATGTGACAGGAAGCTAGGGTGGTACCATAGCCTTACTCTTGACCTTTCTCCTGTCTGCACATCACACTCCTCCTCATTAATATTATATAGATGCTAACACTGTCATCTAAACATTCTCATTTTAATTTCTAGTGACCTTTGCATGATTTACTCAGAGGTAAAGCTGAGCAGGGTGACCAGCAGTTTTGCCGAAAAAAAAAAGAAAAAATCCTGAACCCTTTTTTCATTAAAAATTAACTTATACTCAGCTATACTCTAAAAATTATAATCAAATATACTCAAATTCTCTTCTAGCTATTGTTTATGACATAATGTCCAGTCAGACAAAGGTAGACTATGGGACTAAAAAGTATTTGAGACACTTCCAAACACTTAAAATGTGCTGCATTAATGTAATTAGATATTCCCCTGACATTTTAAGCTGAAGAAACCCAAATTCGATTCCCTCAATATCAAGGTCTGCTAGATAGTCTCTGTCCAAACTTTGGACAGAGTCCAATTTGATTTTTCTTCCATATTGTGAAGTATATCAGTGTGAAATGGCCTCTTGAATGATAAAAAAAAAAGTAGGGTGAGTCTTGAATTTGTCCATTGTAAATTGATTGGATTGTTCTCGATATTAGATCTGATAGTTGCTAATTTCTGCAATGTCATATGAGTGACAGGTTGTTGGATGGGAGGAATTATTGAATTGCAAACGTCATCAGATACGTCGTTGTAAGAGAGAGGGGGATATTAAGGTTTTAAAAAAAAATTATGAGGGCACATGAATGAAGAAAAGTGAATGAATAAATCATTCATAATAAACGATGCAGTATTCCATAAAAAAATTAATAAAAATAAAATAAAGGAATAGTTCATCCAAAAATGAAAATTTGTGTCAGTGAAATGCAAATGTCATTCCAAACCCGTAAGACCCTTCATTCATCTTCGGAACACAAATTAAGATATTTTTGATGAAATCCGAGAGCTTTCTGACCCTGCATAGACAGCAATGCAACTGACACGTTCAAGGCCCAGAAAGGTAGTAAGGACATTGTTAAAATAGTCCAAGTGACATCAGTGGTTAAACCTTAATTTTATGAAGCTACGATAATACTTTTTGTGTGCAAATAAAAACAAAAACAATGACTTTATTCAACAATTTCTTCTCCATGTCAGTCTCCGTCGCACGTTAAACGAGAGTACAACGATGCATGCGTATGGTGCTGCTGATGCAGGAGCCGGCATTCTTACATCCATCTCTCTTAGTTCATCGTCTGTATATTCTGGTTCAAATAAGTAAGGCTGGGCAAAAAATTGCAAGTCATCCTCTCTGTCAAAATCTTCAGACATGTTTACGAAGGCTGCTTTATGTACATCGTGTCTTCTTCCGCTTGTAAACAAGGCACAGTGCATCCGGGTTCTACGTCAGAATGCAGGCTCCAGCATCAGCAGCACCACACATATGGGTCGTGGTACTCTCGTGAACTCGCAGCGAAGATTGACACGGAAGTAGTGTTGTTGTGTTCACGCGCTCAAAAGATAGGACTGTGATTGGCTAAAATGATCATTGTTGGGCGATATACTAAATTTTCATATCGTCCTATCTGCGAGATCGCTGATACACGATATTATCGTGCTAATTTATTTAGTCGGCACAACCCTATTAGGGATCCGCTGATAGACGTGGCTTTCAAACGCTCCTGTATGCTTCTGTGTGAGCGCTCGGTGAAGAGGGTGAAGCGATGATCATTGTAGCCAATCACAGTCATACCTGTTGAGCGTGTGAACACAATGACCAATCAGCGCTGTTTAAGAATCTACTCAACAGCACTCAAATGCTACAAGCGGGAAATGGAAGTTTTTAAAATTTCAGTATCAAATGGTATTGCGGTCGGTTCTTTTGGCAACACTAAAAGGAAGAGAAGAAACTGTTGAGTAAAATTTTTATTTTTGTTTTCTTTGCGCACCTTACTACCTTTCAGGGCCTTAAGCGTGGTAGTTGCATTGCTGTCTATGCAGAGTCATAAAGCTCTCAGATTTAATCAAAAATATTTTAATTTGTGTTCCAAGATGAACGAAGGTCTTACGGGTTTGGAACAACATGAGGGTGAGTAATTAAATTTCAGAATTTTCATTTTTGGGTGACCTATCCCCTTAAGAATTGTATTGAATGTAGTGATTTATTTGGATCTGTTCACTGTCCACAATCAATGGCGATCTTGGCATGCCATCCTGACATATTGACCTGGATGACTACTCATCACCTCACGATTATCCTTGACAAGACTAAACTCCTGTACCTCCCAGCCAAGACCTCCCCCTCTCATGCTCTTTCCATCTTGGTTAAAAGTAATTCAGTCATCGCCTCAATAAAACCCCAAGAGACATCCTAGATGACCAAGTGTCCTTTCTAGGACATTACAGCACTAGCATGGTCCTGCTCATCCTCGGCTCCACTCTCTGTCCATGTTCTAGTCCTGTCATGACTATACGACCACACTTATTCATCACCATCTTACTGTACCTGCCTGTAAGGGAAACAGGTCAATTTAGCTCAAAGGGAATCATTTAAGATTTTAAAGGGAATTTGGACAGAATCACTGTTTTACGGCTGATCACTGAGCTATTGTGAGGATGGCTGCAAGTTTCTTCATGGTGGGCATATGTAACTTTATGTTACGCTAAAATCTGGATATTCTACTTGCGCGAAGAATGTTTGTTGAATGTGTTATCAGTAGATGTGGTTACCTCTGGGTGTAGGTAATGTTGTGTGTGTGTTAATGGTGTAGTGTACAGTGGTACGGAAAGTATTCAGTACTTTCTGACCTTCTGTGCTTTGATGATTGCTGTTGCACAGACAGGAATGTGGTTCTTGGAGCTGATTTGACATTTTGTTAGTGAGCGATGGGTGACTGAGGTGATGTTCTTTGGTACCTCAGAGTTTTCATCACCAGTTGGCCGTGATCATGGTTGTTGTTCTGGCTTGAATCTTGTGTCAGGAATCTTCTCAGGATTAGGATTATTATTAAAAATAATAACAGTTCAAATGTCTTGGGGGTGAGGCTGTCTGTCGTGCCTCTCAGCCAAGTGTTCACATTTTCCCCTTGGGCAATGGGGTCTGCAGTGTGCGGCATGTTGGCACATTGGGGAGAAGAGAGACTGACACAGATCTGTGTGGAGTAGAAGCCTATGTGTGGTGGGACAACTAAGTGTCGTGTCAGTGATTGTGAACCACTAGTGAAGTGTGGTGATGATTGCGTTGGTCTCAGGGTGTCTAAGTAGACTAGGTATGCGAAGACTTCATCACTCTAATGAGGAAGAGGAAAAAGAGAGCAAAAGTGAAAACAATTAAATGAAAAGAAACAATTCCTTTTCAGTTAGAGAAAACTAAAAAGCAGGCAAAAACTAAAAAAGCGGGGAAAAGGGAAAACAGGGGAGAGAGTGATTTGATGGTGTCCTGAGTATTTAAACTGGGCTTTTGGACACCTCCCAAATGGTGTTTTGACCAAATAGATGTCGTCTTTGCTCGGGGTGTTGTATATTTCTCCTCCCAATTCATAAATCAAATGTTATCTTATCAGTCACATGGTCCGAGTTTTTCCCGCTCTTGCAGAGTATATGAATATGATACATTTGACAAAGAATTGATTGGAAGAAACGTTTCAAGCAAGAAGATTCAAACACACACATACTAAACATGAATAGGAACCTATAAACTATTCAATAGTTATTCAAAATACATACACAATAAATGATTAAAACCTGATAGTCACATGTGGGTTACATACATAATATGGAGTTATGCATAGAAATGATTAGTTGCTCACAAGTCCTTTTAATGTTATTTAGGTGCATGGAGAGGCAGTTTCTGTGCCATTCTGTGAATGTATGTGAATGTATGAAGACCAGAGGTTAAGAGGTCTCTCATAAGGAATTTCAGTCTGTTCTCTGTCGTCGAGGTGGGGGAAGCCAATCCAAAGAGCTCGTGATTGCTATCACTGGTTTCCATGTGATGGTCACGCTGTGCATCTCTTTTGACCATTAATCTTGATTGCTTGCCCCCAAAATTGACAATCTCCTTGGAATTGTCAATAAGTGTTATTTTGTTTAAATGCTGTGAGCTACTCAAAGCTGCTAGTTGGTTCAGGCTTGTGGCGCCAGGATCTGATTTACGAACATCCTGTGTCTTGGGCCTCTGTGGAATTCGGCTCCTCGTGTTTCAACTGTGTTTTTGACTAAATCTTAAGATTGTCTGATTCGGTCTGATACCCTACACTGCCACACATCACTCCAAAGCATGTCTACACTGGATGCAAGCGACACAACACAACATGACAAAAGCCAATAGAGCTTATTATGATCAGTGATTCTTTCGACAGTAAACTGATGCCCTGTTCTATTTATGACACTTCTGACATGAACGACAAATGGATTGGCAACAGTAGCTTAGGCTGTTGCGATGCAGTGGTGTAGACATGGTGAATCTATAGCTATTCTAACAAAACAAAAAAGGAAAAGAAAACTGTAGAATTAATCCAAAGCCATATAAACCATTAACGCCTGAAAATCGTTTGCCCCAACTGAAGTTCTCAATTCACATTCATGTTCACTCAAATTCAAAGTGAGACTGACAGACATAAAGCAGAATTTATAAGTGAAGAATGAGCCAAAGAAAGAAAGAACAAGTAGATAGATATTTTGGGTGAACTATCACTTTAATCACTTTAATAATGGTAAATGCAGATCAAAGTGCATGTGCTTGAACAAGGTTCATTTATTTCAGTGACTGTGGCGTCCTACTCATTGAGTCAGGCATATTTTTTGTAAGCCATTAGAACACAAAAAGCTGTATCATTTGTCAAAGAAATAGCTTAATTAAAACCCATATCATTTTTCTTACATCAATAAAAAGCGGTTATGTTGATGCCGCAGAATATTAATGGCCCTCTTGCTAACTGTAACTTGTGAGGAAAAGAGCTGGGAATAAAACCATTGGCCATAACGGTCTGGCTATTTCCTGTTTCACAGCACCCGTCATACCTCAGTCTATTTGATTTAACAGCATTCACACTGGACAGCCTTTAGACAACAGTGTTAACCTGCGAGGAGCTTCAGTTCCCCAGCCGGAAGAGAAAAATCACATTTCATAAATAAATCAGACGCGCTCCCAGAGAGGGAGAGAGCTACAGCCGTGCTGCTGAGATCCGCCACGGCCACCCAGAGACATCTGAGACATATGACTTCAGAGCTGTATTTAAAGCACTCTGCAGCTCTCTGTGTGTCTGTCCAATGAGAGGGAAGGACGATGGGGGAGGCAGATGGAGTAGTCTGGGTGGGAGTGAAGCGATGGGGGAGAGAATATGAGCATAATGAGCTTGTGTGCATGTATTTCTGCATTCATGACAGCATATGTGAACATGTGAACTTGTGCAAAGTGATCCTATAAGCCCTTACACTGTTACAGGACCGTTCTGGTGGACGGCCAAGTGGTGCAGCTGGGACTCTGAGAAGTTCTCCATTCAAGACAGGTGATGAGTTTAAGTGACCTTGAGGGCTGTCTAGTCAAAACACCCTTCATTACAGACAGACTATATTTACAAGTAAAATAATAACAATAATAAAGAAAAATAGTTCATATCATAAAAGATTTGTGTAGCATCTCCCATATGAAAGGTACAGTTCAGTTTTTATTACAGATGTCCTCAAAACTAAACAGTCAAAATAAAACAGTTCTACTTTGGGATTTGAGAGTGAAACAGGATATTCAATTAGAAAAACAAAACTATAGGGTAGGGATTGAGACTAATTGGGATGCACTGATATTAAAATCATGGCTGAAAAAAATTATAGCTGATAACCAGGGGCAGTGTTTCCGTATGGCAGTCGCCATACCCTAGCCCAGTCAGGTGTGCCGTGGAAAATTATCCAAACTTCATATCTCTATTGTATTTCGTTATTATTATTTTAAATCAGTGCTATTGGTCTTGTTTGAGGGTTTTACAAATATTTAACCAATGAAAAGCATTCAAAAGAGCTTGTCAGTAAAACTTTGTTACACCATTGGATCCTCAAACTGTCAGCAAAACCTTGTAACTTCACCTCGCCTCCATTCAGATTGACACGCCGCACACAGCCTGGAGACAGATCTCCACTTGTTCGCAATGCAAGGGTAAAAAATAACTGATGTTTGAATAAGTACAGCGTTTTCTTTACTCAAAAACGTATGTCTGAAAAGGCTAATGTTTTTTTGTGTGTTTGAAGAGCAGAGAAGAGTCTAAGCATTTTCTGTATAGTTATATATATATATATATATATATATATATATGTAGGTCAGTGTTGTAATTATAGACCCATAGATGGATAGAACGACAGAACGATAGACAGATGAATAGATGGATATTATAGAAACATAAAAACGAATAAAATTTGTTTTTAATTAAGAAATATAAAAAAACTACAATTAAAAACAACATAAATAAAAACAAAAGCTTATTCAAAATGTGTAATAAATACATAAATAACACTAAATTAACGCTAATTTAGGCAAATATCCAATAATATCTTATCAACATCAATCAATAAGACCAAGTATGCACATTTAGAAAGTAAGTATAGGGTCAATTAAGTTTTAATTTCCTATTCTCTTTAACCAAAATGGGAAAGCTGAGAATGAATGAATTCAAAACAATATCTAATATGCAAATGCTATCCTTGTGCAATTAAAAATGATTACATAATGACTGTTAAAATCTCTCCATTACAGAACAGATATGGAAACTCTTATGAATCTCATCTTTATGTCACTATCATAAATGTCCAGATGCCTCGGTTAAGACCTTGAGAATAGAAAGGGGCTCTGGATGGTATTTTTGGCCCAGGATTGGTGTAGCTTGTGATACTGACAGCACAGCCATGAGCACAGATCTAGCGCCTCTGCACTCACTCCATGAATAATGAAGAGACACGGTACTCAGCCAGACTGTGGATTAGCATTAGCATGATGTAATGCTTCTGGAGCAGTGTGGCACTTTTCTTTTTTACTGTACCACGTTGTCTTCATCTCACAAGGCTGGAAGAAAAATTTCCCTTTGTCTGCCCTGATCTGGGTCAGTTTACTTTCCAAATTTCCAACATAATGTAAATTGGAACTACAAAGGCTGTTCTTGGAATATCAATGAGTGGCAACTTTAAACATCACCTCAATCTAATATCTACTGCCAAAAAGTCAGTCTAACAACTCTCTCCTCTGTTTGTGAGCAAGACCACACCGAGAAACAGAGGTGTGGTCGGAGCACATTTCAACACTGTGTCACTCCCTACTGGACTGGCATGGCACTGCAGCTGGCAGTCAGTGTTGTCTCTTTGTGTCTGAAACTAGAGACACCACACCCCACTCATGCACGACTGACTATATCAGTCCGGACAGGACAGCTATAAAAACAGAATTGATCCAGTACCCATATAGGATGGCAAAAAAACTAATCCCACTTAAAGAACGGGTGTTATATAACATGCTCACAAACGGCATGCGGCATTACGAGTGCTTAATTGTAGGACGGATCCAAAAAAGATGGTCTCTTATTTGCGTTTTTCCAGTTTGTATGTAGGATTGTGCCCCTTAGGCTAACAGGGCTAAAACGACACATTTTTAAACATAGCATGTACATAACGCATGCGACACACTCTTGGCATTAGCTGTAAAAAGCTTTAAGGAAAATGTCTTATAGTATAAATAATCACGCTTTGAATAATTCATGAGAGCCCATCCAAGTTTAAGCGTTCAATTTGGGAAGTGTGAATCAAACATTTCATGGATCTTTAACTATATTCTTCTGCAGCATTCATATTTTATGAGCAATTCACTTTGACCATGTCCCAAAAATGCACTCAGAATTTGGCTGAGGATCAAGAGGCAGACAATGACATGAAGAGAATGATATAATTCACTTTGCCTGTATAATGCAGAACTGCCTTAAAACTTGACATTTACACATATAAAAAAATCTTCTATCAAAAACAAAAATGATTTTATTTACTCACCTTTAATGATATATTCCATAACTATACACAGAACCTATAATACATCTAACTTTACATTTCATATAATTTTACAATAAAACGTGTTGTAAAATATTAGTATTTACCTCAACTTCTGGAAAGGCTGTTTGTCATGAATTTGATTCTTCATGTGGATTTCTCTTTACCAGCTGTGTTATTATGGCTGTTGTCAGTACATGTTAATAGTAGTAGCAGCGTGGCCTAATTCAGCAGAAAAACGCTATTGGATTTACCGTTTAATTTTTTTCTAGTTAAAGCTGCAGTCCGTTTTCACCGTATATTGCCATCTGAACAAGTAAGTAACAAGTTTGCCACGTTTGTTCTGACCAACTGAGGAAAAAAGCATTACCATAAATCTCACTACCAATGGTGATTAAATCAAAAGATCGGTTAGCTCATATCACATCAAACCGTTCAAATTATTATTATTGTTATACTTTATTCTCAAATGATTAATGTTAACAACATCAGCATTGGTGACTATGAGTAGTGTGTATTAGCGTGTAGATTTCAATTTCTGCACTGTCTAATCTAATTGTCATACTCTTCGAATTTCATATTAAGAAATTCTTTTAACCCAAAAAGCAAATTATGCTACCTTCGAACTGGTTTTCTTTAAAATACAAATCTTTGTAATCCCAGCTATCTGTAATCAGAAGCACATTTATAACTGGAATATAATTTAATTTCATTCACATGTGTTTCATAAACACATAATCCTTTCTAAATTACAATCCGCCATCAAAATGATACATTTAATTATTCTGGCTGCTGTGAGAAAAGGCTATAAACAATCCGCCACCTACAGGATCCTCACATGCAATAGCCTAGTAGCCGGGACAACTTCTTTATGTTTACAGACGTGACGTAATGACGAAGCAGCATGCTCGAATTTCCCGCGAAACCCTACCCGTACCACTCAAATTAGAAAACATTATTATAA
>NW_015548296.1:786775-793742 GCF_001515605.1 Sinocyclocheilus anshuiensis
AACTGGAATATAATTTAATTTCATTCACATGTGTTTCATAAACACATAATCCTTTCTAAATTACAATCCGCCATCAAAATGATACATTTAATTATTCTGGCTGCTGTTGAGAAAAGGCTATAAACGATCCGCCACCTGCAGGATCCTCACATGCGATAGCCTAGTAGCCGGGACAACTTCTTTATGTTTACAGAAGTGACGTAATGACGCAGTGCCATGCTCGAATTTCCCGCGAAAACCTACCCGTACCACTCAAATTAGAAAACATTATTATAAGCTAACCGTTGTGAATCGGGCTAAAGTAAGGCGATCGTTTTGAACACTGGCTGGTTATGTACTTGCTCAAATATTGATTTCGGATCATTTTTAACCAAAAAAAGTTACGGACTGCAGCTTTAAATTACAGCTCTAACTTGTAAAGTTTGTAGGTTATTCCATAAATATGTTTACATTTTTACAAAATTACATTTTTCTGTAAAACACCAGACCAGACACGTCGTGTTAAGTTCAAGGCGACAATCCAACACAGTAAATCTAATCACCAAACAGGCAAAAGTTCACTTCATGAATGAGCAAAGGTGGCATTGATGAGTTTGGATTTCGGTGTTTGAAAAAACAGACCAAATGGAAAGAGAAACCGCAGTCTATTTTATGATAGCTCTCTATAGAAAGCATGCAGATATTTTAGTTTGTTCCTCACACAAAACTCATCATATGGCTTGAGAAGACATGAAATATAGTGTACAAGTTGAATGGACTACTTTGATGACACATGTACTGCTTTTGGCATTTTATGGTCTTTTTGTTTTTGGAGCTTGACAGTCCTAGATGTTGTATGGAAAGAGCTGCATGTAAAATATGAGTAGTTGAAATGGTTTTCTGTCTTGCATTTTATCTCAAAATGATGGATGTCATTAAAATGTGGAGATTAGCAGAAATTGAATGCAACCTCTCATTTACATAGGGTAAACATAAAACTGCTTGGTTTATATTTATATGTATATAATTGTATGTAATACATATTTTAATAATAATGACCCATTTTAAATGTTTACGTGCTTTTCTTCTTTTTGTTCTTAACAGCTTCTACTTGTGCTGTGGAGGAGCAGTAATGAAATACTGTTCTTGTAAATACTTTCCAGTATTTCAGTAATAAATATGCATACAGTACAAATTACAGCTTAGTTATTGTACAGTGTTCGGCAGTGGTCAAAAAAGATTTAAACAGTGAATTTTGAATAGATTTCTTCTTTTAAACTCAAAGATGTGGCAATTAAATTACCACACAATCTTGGTGTTTGTGGAAAAAAAACAGCAGGAAATTCGGCCAGGGATTTTTATACAGGTGGTGGGGGGAAACAATGGCATTATGGATTCAAAGACAATAAAATCACAGACTAACCCCTGTAAATATTGAAATTACTTATGCCCCTATGAGAAAAAAATTGACGTCCGGATCGGGCTCAAGAACGTGACATGTAACAAACCTATCAATCGTAAAATCTGGTGAGGTTTTGTTCTCGTGTGTACATCTGTGAAAGGAAGTCGCTGACTGTTTACACCTCTTGGGGTAGATGGGAGATGTAAAGTTGACTTCAGCTGCCACAACGTCTCGCTGTTTCCAAGGAGACAGGTTTTTCAGGGCCCCTGGACACAAGCCATTTGAAAAAAAACAAGGAAAGAGAGAGACAAATGTGCAGAGAGCAAAGAGGCAAGGCACAAGTTACCGAATATGACAACTGAATGCAAGCTATACCGGTCATGTTTACATACTGTGTACGCTTAAATAGATGAGCCCCTCTTTGTCCCGAGCTTTAAATAGCACATAAGGGCAGTGCTCAAATGTTCCATCAAAACAATACAACGCTTTCCTCAAGAGAGAACATTAGACTATATATGCACCTCGCTATTTCAAAACCAACAACTGCTTCCAATTTTAATGACTCTTTACTCGGCCTACATTTGAATTCCCAGCCAAAACCTCCTCCGAAAACGCCCCTGGCAGAGCAATGCCGTCATCCTAACCTCCTGCACTATTTCCCAGAAGCAGCACGAATGACATGACCCTGTCATTGAGTCCCAGTGAGCACTGACCAAGACAGCCACGGCCATTCCAGAACGGCCTGTGGTGCCACACATTCCCCCTTTTTTTTAATTACAGCCCATCCCTGTCTGGCACACCGATGCACACCCACTATCAGTTATACACAACAAGAGCCCATTACACCGACAATAAAGATTACTGTTGTATGGTAAAAGAACATTAGTCACAGAGATCTGGGGAAAGAAGGAATGGAAGAGGAAGAGGCAGAGCGAGAGAACTGACTGTATTTAACCGTTTAATTGAGCAACATGGAGGATTTAGAGCAGCAATTTTCAGGTGACGAACAACTTCAACGGTAAACAAACTGGAGGGAAAATGGAGGGAAAGCACCAACTACAAAATTCATACCCTAGAGGTCTCACACTGGTTTTTTATATTATAGACCCCTTGGTGAATAAAGTAACTGAGTGTATTATACAAAACTGAGTGCTGCATTTTAAACCTGGCAAATAATAACATTTTATTAATGTAAATAACTATTGTATTAATGTATTTACATACAACAACCATTATTGATGTATAGACCGATATTCTTGTACATTTAAAGGGATAGTTCATCCACGTTCAAGGACCAAAAATGGTCACATGAATGGTCACATGGACAGTGTTGGAGAGTTACTTGTTACATGTAACTAAATTACGTAATTTAATTACAAAATAAATGTAATTGTAATCAGTTACAGCTACTGAGAAAAAAACGTGTAATTAAATTACTTATGAAACTTGGCACCAATGTTGACACAAAATAGGACACATTCTATACTTATTCGATAACCGTTTTATTTCCTATTTGGGTTTATGTATATGCTTTATTTTTTAAGATGAACTGTTTTTTCCAAGCCATTTTTAGATGCCAGTGTTTCCTGTCATAGCTATGCAAGGATTTGATCTCAAAAACAGTATCATAGCTACTAAACTATTTCTTGTTATGGTTTTAAATTTGTATTTAAGCTCAGAATGAGTAAGTCTGATATTGTGGTGGCTGTGCTTTAAAATTAAATTATTATAATCTTAATTCAAGTGATGAAGGATTTCAAAAGTGACAGTAAGTGTTAAACACTACTTACTGTAAGGCTAACCCTGCCTGCTTTAAATGTTTGAAAATGATTAACAGTTGAAAACATTAGAAATTTAGAAAAGTAACCAAAACGTAATCAAATGTAATCAGTTACATTACTTTAATAAAGTAATTGAAATAGTTACACTACTTATTACATTTTCGATAGGGTAACTTGTAATTTGAAACCTATTACATTTCCAAAGTAACCTTCCCAACACTGCACATGGACTATTTTAACGATGTCCTCACTACGTTTCTGGGCCTTAAATGTGGTAGTTGCGTTGCTGTCTATGCAGGGTCAGAAAGCTTTTGGATTTCATAAAAAATATCTTAATTTGTGTTGCGAAGACGAATGAAGGTCTTACGGGTTTGAAACAACATAATTAATGAAAGAATTTTCATTTTTGGGTGAACTAGGCCTATTCCTTAAATACATTTAATGTGAAGGGATAAAAACAAAACAATCAACGGAAATGAACTAGTGTATAAGTAAGTGTTTACTAGCTAAAACGTTGGACTGAACATTTACACTGACTGTTAGTTACGTTATTAAGTAATCACTAAATCTTTCACTCTACTAATTCATGTTGTTAGGCAAATTTTCATGGTAAGAATCTAGTCATTTGAATAGGAATCCACACAATTGGGAATTTCGTGTGAGGGCCAAAGATCTCACCAAAAATATGAGTCACTGAAGTAAACTAGAAGGATTTGGATTCTCCCAAAAAAATGTTGCAGTGTTTGTATTTCTACAACTCAAGATTTAATTTCTCTCCTAAGAACCCTTATTTAAGGGTCAGGATGCTAATGCATAACCATTAATATTGACTTCCAAATGAGCATCAGTTAAAGTGATCTCAAACATGCCATGGTCTGCAGAAACCCATCCAGCCACACTTGCTCGTAGTCGCTCTTAGCCTAGCTTTAAAAAAGACGTGTAGAGCGCCCAGAGCCAACTTAAGATGGCTACCATGGAAACAGTTTGGCATTGCGAGGATCAGACAGTGATCTATTTTTAACAAAAGAGCAAAGGTGCTTATGCCAGGCAGTCAATGTGCCAAGTTTATTTGTACAGGCCAGACTAAAATTCCATAGACGGTGTCTTTTTTTTTTTTTTTTTTGAATATGTAAATGTAATAACTAACAGCTATAAATGGGCAAAAAGACACAAACATATGCTTAGATTAGAACAGATCTATTTCAGTCTCAACTGTAAGGGTTATAGGACCACACACACACACCACGTGAGTCTTATGAATGCCAATTAAGATGGGCAATCTGAGCGGAAAGGAATGGCACTGATCAGAGGAACGCTTCAATTCCTCCGAGCCTTGCCAGTGTCTTTAGTTTACATGCCAGTGACCGCATCCAATTTGGAACAATTAAAGAGCACTACCCTGTGTGGATGTGTGTGAGAAAGTGAATATGTGGATGTGACCTGATGGCCAGAGGAAAAAAATGTGAATGTAAAAGAGCTAAAAGAAGTACAAGAACGACAAGAGTTCTTGTGTGCGCATGTGCAGGTATTGCTGACAGAGAGAGGCATTCCCTGTGACTTTGATGTAACAAATCAGAAGGCAGTTGTTGTCTGTGTCACGTTAGTCAGATCTCAGACTCGTGGAGTCAGATTCACAACCTTTCATTGGCAAGAACTTGCTGCATTGCACCCTGAACCATATCAGTCTTCAGTAGAGGTCAGACATTTTATAGATTTCCCTGAATAATCTGCATCGATAACAGCCTTCAGAACCTTTCAGATATTAAAAACAAACACTGGAAGCTTTTTTTCTGTGAACATTGCTGGAGGTTTCTAGAGCAAAGGTCTGATGCATACGGCACACTTAGCTGGAAACACTTCAGGAGTTTCGAAGTTGACATTGGATTGGTTAAATTATACAGGATTTCCGGAAGACGTGTGTGTCGCGTTTTTTAATGTTCCGCCTGGAAACAAAGATTCCGTGATGCCAAACCCCCTCATGGAAGAAGAAAGCCGTCGTGTTTAGAACTGTGACGATGAGTGCTTATCAGGATCAACTAAAAGCTGGGTTTTTAAAAGTATGTGAAAAATGTAAAGTTTGCGGCATAGAATCTTTAAAATATGTCCAAGAGTTTTACACACTGATCTTTGGTGGGGACATTTCCACGCACCTAAACATGATGTGGCACAAAATGAAACAAGATTGGTTGCTTTACCTGTCAGTCATATGGCCTCTTGGGTGGGCCTTGACCATTCAAAGCGGCCAAGGTTCCCAGACCTTCTGCCGTCAGTCTGAAGGTCTGGCTACACGAGACTAGGCACAGGATTATTTACACAATATTATTATTATTTTTTTTAAATATATAGTAATCTAACTTAATTAAACTGCTACAACAAATGCATACACTCTAAAAAATGCTGGGTTGTTTAAACCCAACATTGGGTCAAATATGGACTAACCCAACCATTAGGTTAAATTTTTACATTCAACTTTTAACCCAAAAGTTGGGTTAGTCCAAATTTGACCCAAAGTTGGGTTGAAATAACCCAGCATTTTTTAGTATGTACAATTAATACGTAAACTGAAATATTTAGATTTTCTTTGTTCATTTCAATTTTATTTATTTATTTTTTTTGAAGAACCACTATTCTACAGCTTAAGGTTATTTTTGACTCAAAGCCCTACACGCTCACACACACACACACACACACACACACGTTATACAACCTATTTCACCTGTAATTTAACATGGACAAGGACAAGGCCTCAAAGATACTAACTATCAGTTAAGCAGCATATATGATTATTATGATAATGACATTTCAGAGAATGTTTGAAGCGTGCTTTCCGATGGAGATCACAGTGTAACCACGAGCAGAAGCAGTCATGTTTGTGCCTCTATTAAAAGCAAAACATCTCAAGAGGTAGTTAAAAAGAGTGTGGGGAGGTTGAGAAATACAGAACAGAGGCCCAGCGTCTCAGGTGACTGGGACACGGTGGAAAACAGCATTGACATTCATGGCTGCAGGACAGGGAAACGGTCACATGAGGGGATTACTGCAAATATTCAAGGGCTAAAATTTGTTATTTATGAAATGCATGCCATTATGTCACTTCCCACCTTTTAATCTCCTTCACGGCTGTATTGTCCTCCCTCTCTTGCATCGAGGACTGGAGCCAAGTGTAAAGATCTATACTGACCCGTCAAAGCCGGACAGTGAATGAATGGGTTTGTATTGATTTCCTGGGCATGCCTGGAGGTCCAAAATAGCATACTTATGGAGAAGACCCAAAATAAACATCTCATAAAAGTTACATGTAAATATGGCTGAGCTTGTGGCTCACGTCCAGACTGGGGTTGCATGGTATATCTCTGCAAAACAAGCGATTGTCACACTTCTCGGGAGGCAAGGAGCGAGGAACGAGGAAACACGGAGATAACTTCAATTCACAGTCTTTAATGATCACACGGGGAACGTAGGAGACACTGGAACACAAGGAATGACGCTAGAGGACTGACAAACACTAACTGAAAGGACTGAGGCTTTTAAACACTGGGTGATTAGGGGAACACAGGTGCATGGAATGACTAATTAAAGGGAACACGGCACACCTGGGCAGGGAAAACACAACACAAAGAGTCCAGGGGCGTGGCATTACTCCCCCCTCCCGGAAGGTGCGTCCTCGCACCATAGAAACAACATGGGGAGGGGAGTGGGTGGGAACTAGGGAGGAGGACGGACATCCGGGAGGGGGCCGGCAGACAGATTCCAGGGAGGAGACGACAGGAGGGACCCGGAGCAGGAAGAGCACAGCAGGACCCAG
>NW_015548296.1:793850-794012 GCF_001515605.1 Sinocyclocheilus anshuiensis
CGAGGGGGATGCCGAGGATCCGGCGGGCGATCCAGGGGGCCAGGGCTCTGGCGACCAAGGCGGAGGCAGAGATCCGGAGATCCGCCGCGGAGCCGGAGTGACTGAGGACCAAGGTGGAGCTGGCGGGAGGAAGGAGCCCAACGGAGCTGGTGGGACAGAGCG
>NW_015548296.1:794110-804050 GCF_001515605.1 Sinocyclocheilus anshuiensis
CGGAGGGCTCAGGCTGATGCTCCGTACCGCGGGGAGATGGTGGGCTGGGCTCTGGGTCCGGAGTGGATCCGGCAAGATCTTCCACGGGGCAGATGGTGAGTGGCGACCCGTTTCTCGCCAGAGTCCACTCCACGAAGGCGGCGAATTCCTCCCGAGGACCATCTTCGGACGACAACGCTCTGCACTCGGCGTTTAGGCTTGCGTCATAGAAAGAGCAGAGCGCGTCGTCTGGATAGCTGGTGATGTTCGCGACCAACAGGAACAGTTTGGTATGGTCCTCGAGAGCTTTGTCTCCCTGCTCCAGCAGGAGAAGGAGGAATTCGGGGCGAGTGAAGGAATCCATGGGGAACACACAACGGAAACAAAAAACTGAGTAAAAACAGAAACAAAACGGAGGGTCGAAAAACGCAATTTAAACTGTTTTTTCGGTCGGGTCTTCTGTCACAATTCACTTGGGGAGCAAGGAACGAGGAAACGTGGAGTGCTTGAATAACACAGTCTTTAATAATCCACAGGAAAACCGAGAACAAGGAGGACATTCAACAAGTATAACCAACAAAGGCAAACTGAAAGGACTGGGGCTTTTGAACACAGGCTAATTGGGAAAACACAGGTGCAAGGAATGACTAATTAAAGGGAACACGGCACACCTGGGGAGGGAAAACACAACACAAAGAGTCCAGGGGCGTGACAGCGATGGAGGGGGGAATGATGGTGTTAATTTTATAATTTTTTTTAAGTTAATCTAAATTAAATTTTTTTTTTATCTAATTCAAATGAACGCATTAAATTGACAACCCCAAAAATGCATAGAATGCATTTACTTCTGTATGTGCTGGAGGTAAATCTTTATAATATCTGCGTGTCAAATTTTGACCAGAATACCGAGAAAAAAAAAAAAAAAAGCCCATAGATTTATTGCAGCAAATTGAATTCCCAGTACACATGACTTGGCCTGACTCACTGTTTACTGAGACTGTCTTTCTTAACAAGCCCTGTGCTGGGCACATTCAGTGAGTCCTGCTAGCACAGCAAAGGACGCTACACATCCCAATTACAGCCCTAATCAAATGAATCACATGGCTTATTTCATGGACTTTAGTGGAACAGGTTAACAAACTCATTAGCTAAGTTGATTTCTTCGTTTCTTGTTATGTATGCTTGATTCTATGAGGGCCTTGAACCCACGAGTATAATTTATTTGATCAGTAAAACCAGTATTGTGAAAAATTTTATAAAACGTTTTACAGTTTACTATATTTAAATATTCTTTATGTACTGTAATTTATTCTTATGATGGCAAAGCTGAATTTTCAGCAGCCATTACTCCAGTCTTCAGTGTCACGTGATCCTTCAAATATCATATGCAGATTTGGTGCTCAAGATCCAGTTCTTCTTTTTATTAAAGTAAATAAGTTATCATACTTAATATTTTTGTGGAAATGGATACATTTTTTCTTTGTTTCTTCGATGAATAGAAAGTAAAAAAAAAATGTAAATAAAAATTTGAAATTTTAAATAGTAATTTTTGTAACATTATAAATGTCTTTACAGTCACGTTTCATCACTGCATAACTGCTGAATAAAAGTATTAATTTCCTCAACAAAAATCTTACTGAAACTAAACTTTTGAACAGTTGTGTATACATAAAAACAATGTAGAAATTGAAAACTAAAAAGAATATGAATAAAAATTATTTTGCCTGTGCATGCAAAAATATATAACAATAAACAATTAAACATTAATTACTACGGTACATTTTATTGGTGTTTTGTCATCTGACAAATCATCTTACATATCACAAGCTCAGAAAACAGTTTCAACAGAAACAGATTTCAGCCTATTCAAAAACCCAATATAGCAGCTGTACTGTTTCTATGAATGAAAATAGCTGCTTGAGAGTGTTACCACGGCCACTGGGTGGACTGACTTGCTTAAAAAAGGACTTTGTCTTTATCCACTTGGTGAGTGATACCAGAGACAGTATGAGGAAGAGGAGATGACGGAGCTCAAAGAAAAATGAGTAGAAAAATCGCAAAGCTAAATATTGATGCAAAAATGAAGCCAAATGCCTTCAAGTGTAATTTTTTTTCTTTTAAAACTAACACACTAGCATAATGTAGCAGAATAAGCTAAAATTATGATACCATTGTTTACTGTAGATTTGGCATTCTAAAGAAATGCATTCTTGACAAACACTTTAAGATTTTAGTCTTTCGCCGCAGCTGTACTTATATGTCTTTTGCCTACATGGAAAAGAGCTGCCAGGGAGTGGTGTGGCTTGGCTTACAGGGACTAAGTTGGACTTTGGCAGTTCTTTTCGCAGGGAACTGCTTTGGCATGGCGTGTGAGAGCATGTGAGAACGTAACTATGCTATTGTGGAAAAACGCATTACATTTTGCCAAGTGTTTTTTTTTTTTGTCCCGAAGACAGTTGGAGGTTGAAGCTTTGGTGGGTCAGCAGCGTGGTACTGGCTCTGGCTACAAGTGAAGCATTTTCTTGCCAATAAGTGCAAAAGCGGCACTGGGTGCTCCAGGAAGACGCTGCATGATGTGGTAGCACAAACTTATTTTTGAGGCTAAAGATTCAACAAAATACAATAAAACAAAAGTTATGCAAAACTGCTTTCAAAGTTTTTCAGAAGTGGTAACATCTCTACGTCTTCTCTCCTATCGGGAATCATTAGGACTTCATTAAAAGTCTTGCCTGCCTCAGTTGATTTCTTTAGCCCGACTTTAAAGAATTAACCTATTCAACAATTATAATCAAGCATCTTAGGCCACACTCCACGCTTCCCATTTTACCATGTAGTGGTCCACACGAGTGCTACGCTACATAAACCGAGTGGTTCCTCTAACAGAGCTTGTCTGACTGCTCATATTCTCCTCATTTCTTATTATACCTTTTGGGCATGCTAAAATTGAGCTGTCTGGCTGAGTGGATGACCTATTTAGCATGAAAGAGGCGAAATTTACTTGAACCTCCTTGAGATATTTTCCTCACCATTGATTTTTGAGTCCAGCTTGGCACCTTCTTGGCAATGTGCGTGTCTTGATGTCTCGGAGGTTGTTTTCAAGGATATGCCAGAGCTATGCGTATTAGTCGAGGATTTGGAAATGCTTTAAAACACTCGAATAACATTAAGTGAACGTGCTTCCAACTGCATGCGTGAGCAAAACTATGTGCATGACAGCCGAAAAAAGGAGCTCATCTTAATGTAGTTAAGTTGGATTATTTTCCCCGTGAAAGTCATGAAGGAAATAAGACTGACTAATTGAATATTCAGCTGTGGCTGCCTATAATTGTTGTGTCTTCCACGACATGCCGCAGTAAACCAGCTCTGTGAATGGACAGACTGGTGGGAGATAATACCAACTCGCAAACGCACACAAACACAAGCCTGTCGTAGAGAGGGGTTGTTAACGTGCAAGAAAATAACACAGATGCTATCTAGAAAAGAAACTTAACAAGCGATCTGTCTGCCTGAGTATTAGGGGAGAGAGAGGGGTGAAATGTGCCATCCAAGTTGCATTTTATTTTTATTTTATTTTTAACTCCATACCAGCTTGTGGCTACATTCATGGTGAGAGCCAGGTTTCATTATAAAAAATAAATAAATAAATAAATAAATATGATTAATTTTTTCTATAAAACTGTATGACTAAAATGGTTAAAAACTTTTTTAATGAATCAACAGAAAAAAAGGGTTCCTCAAAAGGGTAAAAGTATTACAGTTTAGTAAAATATGCTTGATGAACAATGGCTTTCTCCTGTTAGCAAAAATTCGTATGTAAGTCTTGAGTTGTGTTCAAGTTGTCCTCCAAGCAAGGAGAAACGAGACAGACATGAAACAGAGGTTAAAAAAATAATCCAAATGATATTTCAGGATGTCTGTCATCAACTGAAATTAGAAGAGAGTATCTATAACATAGGACCACAAAACATGACTTCTCTAAATAAATAAATAAATAAATTAGCCTAATTAATTAATAAACAAATTCCCAATGCCTATTTTGCATTCCAGTTATTTTGCATTTTTAGACAGATAAAGGTTCAAAATATTCAAAACATTAAAAATATTTTCAAATTCTGGAGTATTTATAATTTATAACTAGGGATGCACTGATCCGATACTCATATCGGGTATCGGCTCCGATATTGCCATTCTTTCCCGAATCGGTTATCTGTCAAATCCAAGCCGAGATCATTCCAAGATTATTCAGTGTTCCAATTAAAATACTTCATTTGTAGATAAATGTAGTCTATGATTTTGCATTAACAACTATTTTTGCTGGAGTTTATTGTTGTTTCTAAATCATGGTACTTGCTACCCTGTGTCATTTAGAATAAAACACCAGATCAGAAAAGACTATCAATAGTTTTTAATGTAGTAACTTAAATATAAAACTGTTAAAAGAAAAACTTCAAACTGTTGCACAGATATAATACACTTAATTTTGGGGAAAATGCTTCATTTAATAATTCATGGCTAACCTTTAGCCAAATAATTTACAGGATTTTATACATTGGTAATTCACCAACACATATAATACTTTTAAATCTTTCTACATTTGCTTTCAGATAAAACTAATTTAAACAGTCATGTAAAAATCACATGCAAACAGCAGTTTATGTCATTAAAAATTATGTACTTTTAACAAAAATAATGTCACTTTTGTCATACAGTATGTATCTCTCATTTAGATGTATATGATGGGCCTTTTCTATACATACATGGTCATGTGACAAAAATATAAATAAATAAAAAAAGTGCACGGTTTGCTCAATTTAGGGGCGCTTACACACTGACACATCTTTCCCCACTATCCCCTACTGCCCTTGACCCACTCTTCACTGATCCGGTTTTAAAATAGATACCACTATGAGTCACTCTTGAGCCCCTAAAAGGATCCAAAGCAACTTCAAATGGTCCATCTTGTGCATGAAATCCTCCTTGTCACCTTGCCTCAGTCCAGTAACAAATTTCGACGCTTTCATTGGCTCCTCAATTAAATGAGGCTATCACATCCATGTTTGGTTTAGCTGTGGGGGCGGGTGTGAGGGCCGATGATATTACTGTAACTGGACTCCAAATTGACTGCCTCAAAGACTACATTGAGCGATTAATCACAGTCCTGTCAAACACTGAAATAGTTTTACTATGTGCTCATGCAGCAGCGAACAAACAATGACAGGTTCTGCCTTTGAATTGGGTGTTTTGATTACAGTACACAAATTACTGTGCTCTAATTTGTCTAGAAGAAAAAATAAATTCATGGACTGACTGGTGTCTGAATGACACTGTAGACCACAAATGGTATTGATAAGCTATTGATGGAGTTACTATTATTAGAACATCAATATACACCTTTAGCTGGCCTTGAAATACGAGTACAACACGGCAGCAGATATCATCCAAAAGGTACAGTGCATTGTCTCGACTTTTCTCCAGAGGCCTGGGTCTGATGTGACATGTGGGGTGAATATCCTGAGCAATCATCTGACATTATAAATAATGCAATAGACAATGTGGAGCTTAAGGCAGATGTGTCTCTCCGCAGAGACATCACAGAGTCAAGGATTTGGAAACTGTGTTTCAGGAGAATTATGCTCTACAATAAGATGATACGTGAAAGTTTGGAAGAAAATAGAGTTAGAGAGAAAGATGAGAGGGGGAAATAGATCACATCTATTTCCACAACATTAACTCACAGGCTCTAACATCTGAACAAAGCCATTCCTATCTTAGAAATCACTGAGATCTTGGGACAAGAAGATTAAATCCAGCCTAATGTATATGGGCCTGTTTACACTTGGTCACTTCATGCGTTTTCTCTGATTGAATATCTATCTGATTTGTTAAAATGGTTTAATTTACACTTGGCCACATAAATGTGTTTCCTCAAAACGGATATAAATCTGATCTTCAATTCCTGTGCTACATGCAAATTTTATGGAGTCCACGTCAGCATTGCTCTCTTCAATTTTATATTTATGCTTTTGAACCATTGGTTTTGTCTTCAAAGCTTCAGTACATAACAGCACTTACATCTGCCTTACGAATATACTGACAATGCTCTAAAGAACTCTGAAGGCGAACAGAAATGAGATACACAGCTCTCTGCTTGCAGCGCGTCAGTCACGCTCGTCAAGAAAGTGAGTAAAACACAGACAAACACACATTTTTATCAAATAATACGTCATTAATAGCGGTTTTCTTCCGTGATTTGGTACGATTGCGTTCACATCAGCAGCGAACCTTACCGGAGTTCACTTGAACCGTACCCCAGACCACCCTTTTTAAGCGGACTCGGGTACGGTTCGCGGGTGCGCACCCGAGTTCAGAAGACCGCGTTCACATCATCCAAACGTACCGAACTCTGACGTCAATCGAACCCGGGTGCGCACCAAAAGTGCTAGTGTGAAAGCACCCTTAGTCTTACTACTTTTAATGAAGATGATTATGTCTTAAGCATCTGCGACTTACTTTCAGTTTCATTTGTGGCAGTTTGCGTGGCGGCTTGCTGAAGAGATACTCAGCTACTCACCCGTGGCAATGCGTGTTGCATTAGCGTTATCATATCTGACTATAACGTCATATAGCCTATAACACACACACGTTTACTATTTTAACATTTTGGGAGGAGTAAAATTTACATATGTAGTTTCAATAACCAGATGCATTTATACTTGTCCAGTTTTGGCTGGAATACACCCGAGACCACCACATGAAGTGGTTTGAGCGATCGGATTTAAATCAGCCCAGAAAGCATTTTGAAGGTTATTTACCACTGTTTTTTTCACGATCGGATAGCTATTCGATCAGAGAAAATGCATTAAGTGACCAGGTGTAAACAGGCCTTAAAACAAGTAAATGTGTAAACAATCTGACCATTTGAACTGAGCAAAAAGAGAAGAGACAATATCAGACAAAATGAGAACAGTACAGAAGAGATGAGAGAAATCAAAGCCAAGAACAGAGAAGAAGAGAAGATAAATGAGGACAAACAAGAGAAACAAAAGAGACAAATAGAGTACAAAAGAGATAAGAGAAACGAAGACAACAAACATAAAAATGAGATGAGAAGAGAAGAAACAAAAATGAGAAGAGAAGAGAAGAGAAGAGAAGAGAAGAGAAGAGAACGACATAAGACGAGAAAAGAACAGAGAAAAAATGAGAAAAGGAAATTAGTGAAATGAGAAGAAGCAAGAAATTGGAAGAGAAGAACTGATATATTGAGACAAGGTGAGATGAGATATCTGAATTATCTCTTCCCTAGCAAGCAGGAGAGTATAAGAGCAAGCACAAGAGAAAATCCACCTCTGTGAAACGCTCAGTGTACATTTCCACAATATCCTCATCTGATTTCTCTATCCATCTCTCAGAAACTCTCATACTAAATCAAATAAGCATTAATTATACATCTTATCCTTAAATACCCCATATAGCCTCCTCACCATGCGTTAATGCTACCACTATGACTTTTTAAAGAGTGCTGGGCCTCAGAAGGGTTCGGCACTCCACTGATGTTGCGGAAGCATTGCAGAAGGTTCGAGACGGGCTGTTTTCTGAAAAATTGCAGTCACACTGAGAGTTAAGCTCTTGAGGGGAAACACTTTCTTGTTTTTGGCCTGAGTGACGGACAGCTAAAGTTAATGTACTGCACACAGATCAACATACCTGACGTGCTTCTGTAATATAGAGCTGGACATACTGACAGATCATACACTGCAAGCTCAGAATGCAGAGCGGCAATGACACAGCATATTTCTTTTCTCAAAAGAAAATTGGTTTTACTAGCAATCTAGGTACTACTTTATATTAACGGTGAGTGCTGAAAGATGAAAGCTTCATGAATGGATCTTCATTGTGTCAGGACTGCGATGGAGTTTTATCGAAGCATTAGTCACCACAGTTCTGCATTCATTCATGTTTGGAAAAATCTGTATGAAGAATTGCACACAATAATTATATGTTTTGCTAAAGCTAAATAGGCCAAACTGGGTGCTTAAAAAGTTATGCAAAGTGCTAATTTATTAAAAACCCTCATTCAGGTGTGACAGTTTCCATGTTGTCGCTAATATAAACCAATCTGATGGCAAGAAGGGACAAATTGGCATCTCGGTGCGCTAATCACACTGAGAGCCTTTGGTGGCAGATGGTTTGGCAAACCTACAGAGGCTAAGACATGGCGTCAAGCTGTGTGAAAGCAATCACTGCAATATTTTCATTAGTGTTCAAGAGTCTTATATTTAGGTGAACGCACAAAGGAGTGAACTCTGGCCAGGGTTGTGCATGGCACAGCGAGGACATCACAAGGCACCAGCCGTGGGTGTGGCAGTGAGCTACAGTAGTGGCAGAGCGGCACAGAAAACAAAGAACCACCTTAACCTTTCCTATTAAACCTTGGTGACTAACTCAGCCAGCACTGTTTGTGTTATAGACATGAATCATCCCTCAAAATGTGGATGTGAGGAGTAGGGCTGAACGATTTTGGAAAATAATCTAATTGCGATTTTTTTTTACCAATATTGCGATTTAATATGCAATTTTTTTTTAAAGCTCTTTATGTTCTGTGTTATTCAACAAAGACAAGCTATAAATCATTGTATAGTATGGCCAACACAATATTAGATAGATTAAACATAAATGTTCTTTTCTGTAGGCCAGGCCCATATGTTACGATGAAATTAGGTGATGCATGAATTGATATGAATGACATTTTTATTTAACATTTTATATATATTAAACTCTTACTGGCTCATTTTTAACACTGTCTTCTTTTTTTAACTAAGAACAAACTATGTTTACAAATCACCATCTCAGTGAGCTAACACTTAGTGTTTCTGCACTTTAGCAGTTTTAAACTGTACCAGTTCAAACAGAGACAATTCTTTTCAAATCAACAGGCTTATTTTCCTAAATGTTTATTCCAGGAACTATCATTCATTTTCTGCATTTTTTAATTCAATAAGATCTAAAAGATTTGACATCCCCATCATGGGTTTTCCACCCCCTTGCTTGAAACAAGAGACAGCGATCTTTGATCCCCCCCCCCAAAAAAAAAATCGCATCCAGGGTTGCCAGGTTTTCACAACAAAACCCGGCCAACTGCTACTCAAAACAAGCCCAATCACATTTCGAGAGGGGTCCACCGGTAAAAATCACGTTCCAGGGGGTAAAATGTCAAAAATTTGATGTCATACACCGATCGATCTTCAAGTCAAACACACCTCTTTACTCTCGCGTGTCACGTGACCGAGTGTAATTGCAGCCTCTGCGGTTGAAAAATCGCGTTTTTTCATATCACGATATTATCGCAAATGCAATTAATCGTTCAGCCCTAGTGAGGAGAACTGGTACTTTGATAAGAAGCTGATCCTAAAATATAAAATACTATTAGATAGTTTGTATTTGTTCTGTCTTTTTTTATAGGCCTAAATCTTAATTACTGCTGTTTTCAACAGCATTTTTTGTAGCCATATTTATGATCACTTTTTTTCTTCACAATGTCAAAATGGGAAGATATTATGCCTGTTTATTACCTAACTATACAAAAGCTGGCATAAAATGAGTCACACAAGAAAGTCACAGCATCCTGAAAAATAAAAATAGAGCAAGTCATGCGAGGCTGCACTCCCCACGTTCTCCTCCCTGCTCGCCCAACAGTGCAAGTCTCCTTAAAATATACATAAACACTTTCATTTTTAGCCAGTGACACAAGTCAACATTTTAGCGTGACCTAGAAAAAGCTGTCAAACTGCACTTTTTCCCAACCTCTGTAATTCTCACCTTGTCTCCAACATTTCAGTTTTTTTTCCCCTCTGCACACAGTAACTGATCTAGACTAATCCCTTAAGGTACTCAAAACTCACTCGCTTGCTCTGTGACTCTCTTCCTCTCACTTTGCTACACTCTTTCACTATTTGTCAAGTCA
>NW_015548296.1:804407-805181 GCF_001515605.1 Sinocyclocheilus anshuiensis
CGCTGCTTAGACCGATGGGTGTGTGTCATCAAAGTACTGCGAGAGCTATAAGAGAGCGCGGACGTCTCCTTATGCTTTATCTCGCCGTACTTTGATATCATACACCGATCCATCAAGTCGAACACACCTCTTTACTCTCGTGTCACGTGTCAGGTGACCGAGTGTAATCGCAGCCTCTGTGATTGAAAAATTGCGTTTTTTCATATCACGATATTATCGCAAATGCAATTAATCGTTCAGCCCTAGTGAGGAGAACTGGTACTTTGATAAGAAGCTGATCCTAAAATATAAAATACTATTAGATAGTTTGTATTTGTTCTGTCTTTTTTTATAGGCCTAAATCTTAATTACTGCTGTTTTCAACAGCATTTTTTGTAGCATTGAAATTCCTATGAAGAACCATGAAAACTTCACTGATATTGACCTCAAACCATTGGGTTTGATGAAGAGAGGTTTTGCTGTTACATGATCAGACTATATACATTTCATATATGTTAACATGTAATTAATTTATTCCTGTGATGGCAACGCTGAATTTTTAGCATCATTACTCCAGTCTTCAATGTCACATAATCTTCAGAAATCATTCTGTAAATTCTGAAAACAGTTGTGTATAGATTAAAGTTCTTTGATGTGATTTTTTTCTTGTAAAAAAGTATGAATTTCTTTAGAAAAGAATGTATATATTAGGGCTGCACGATTAATCACATGCGATATTTAACGCGCATCTTGTCAGAAATCCGGTTCTGTAATCAGCGGTAAATCTCTATCACT
>NW_015548296.1:805419-810906 GCF_001515605.1 Sinocyclocheilus anshuiensis
TTTGGCCTTTCTACCCCCTTTCACTTTTAGTCAAGTCACCAAAGCTCTCTTCCTAATCCCCTGCCACAGCATCTGAGCAGCATTACGCTCATATCACGCCTGGAGGAAAACACACCAAAGATTACAGACCAGTTTCACTTATAACTCCCTAAGGGTCCGTACATGACAAACTTTGGCATGACAATCATAAACCCAGACCACCCTGACAGTCCCTTCCTCATTTTTATATGGTTGGTTCTACAACCCTAGATCTCATAATCCCCTACAAGAGACCCTCAGACTCTGCCCTTGGCTGTTAAAATCTTGAAGAAAAAGGTCCTTGAGAAATTGCATATCAATTTCCCCTCTATTATATCAAGGGCTCTTGTCTCTTCTCACAGCTGATGATAACATAAAGCTATAGATAGCAAAATGACTTTCATACTCAAACATGACAATGAAAAGCCATCTTGGATTACATATAATAACAGCCCTTTCCTTTCAATCTTTCCTTTGGGAAACCTGCCTGAAACAATCATTATTGCATTTGGTTCCGCTATAGTCAACAAATAATACCTTACACATACACTCTTAGAAGTAAAGGTTTATTGGCATTGATTTATTTTAAAGGAATAGCTCACTCTCAAATGAAAATCTGCAGATAATTTACTCATCTTAAGGCCATCCAAGACGTAGATGGTTTGTTTCTTCATCAAAACAGATTTGGAGAAATTTAGCATTACATCACTTGCTCACCAGTGGATCCTCTGCAGTGAATGGGTGCTGTCAGAATGAGAGTCCAAACAGCTGATGAATACATCAAAATAATCCACAACATGACGCCAGTCCATCAATTAATGCCTTGTTTCTTACAATCATGCAGCACTTCACAAATCCATCATTACATTTTTTTAACTTCAAACGAGCCCTCCAGCCATAATATGGCTTTCTCCAGTAAAAAGTAATCTCATCTGAATCAGGAGAGAAATATACACAGATCAAGTAAAAATCAGTCCAAAACAGTTCTAAACAAATATGTTTGAGAGAACAACAGGTAACTTTTAAGAGGCCTTTTTAACTGGATGATTATGGACTTTTTTGTATTTTGGCCAGAAGTGACGGTTAAAAGTCTTAAATCTTAATTATGGTTCCCTTACATGGGAACTTCGAACGCCTCGTCGTGACCCGTGTCTGAAGCATACATTGAAAAAACACCAACTCGTTGGCCGGCGCACACTTTTGTGTCACAAGAAATTGATTGATGAATTGGAGTCATATTGATTATCAGCTGTTTGGATTCTCATTCTGATGGCACCCATTCAGAGGATCCATTGGTGAGTAATGCTACATTTTTCCAGATCTGTTCCAATAAAGAAACAAACTCATCTACATCTTGGATGGCCTAACGGTGAGTAAATCTTCAGCAAATTAAAATTTTTGGGTGAATTATTCCTTTAAAATCTTCTCTGGCATCACTGCGAAAACAAGCCCTTTTGTAACCTTTATTTTTAAGAGTGTACAGTTAGACTTGATTAAATCAGCTTGACAAGTTATTTTGTCTAGAACACAGGAGCATGGTTCCTCTAACTTAATTGCACTTGTAAAGCCATCTGGGTAAAATATTAATGTGAAAGTGTTGTTAGAGATCATTTGAGAATATTGTCCTTTTCTTCGCCACTTCTGTACAGTCAGCTGTGCACTACAAGCTCGAGTGCAAAAATGACTTCAGACATAAGCCGGCCACACGCTTCGGGGTGCTCCATTTTAATTTAATTACATGCACACAAAAAAAATCTGTGTGATTTTACAGCAGAACAAAAATGTGAAGGGGCGGATCCAAATTGTATTTGCTTTCAATTAGCTGCAATAGAAACCATGATCCAGCTGACCCAAAAGATTTCCAGTCCTAAATGCCTGACATACTATATTGTCAAGGTGGTCCGCTTTGAAAAGAAGAACCTAACCAAACCATTTCCAAAAAAATACATAACAAATGGATCTATGTATGCTTGACAGTGCTGTGAAATTTCAGCAAATATAAATCAATAAAGATGAAGAGCATAATTTTGTCCTAACAGAGATACAGAGTGAAATGTTTGCATGTGTGAGGTTAAATCAACAAATCGCCCGCATCTGCTGGGGAGGGTCCGGCGGCTCAGAGGTGTCATGCTGGAGATTACAGCAGCTGCCAAAAGCCATGTGATGCTGTTTTCACACCTGTGCTGGCACGGTACCAGTCTGCAATGGTGTGAGGATACTTTAGTTTAAGAAAACAAAGCCAGTACTGTTTCTTCCTCATATTATAAACAAACATAAACTGAAATAGTCAATTTGATGAAACATAATTATCAGTGTGTGAGAAGCAGCAGTGGTATTTTCTGCATCATGTTATCACTATAATATTGGCCCAGCTGCCTAAAATAAAATTGTCTGCTGGATCACACTGTTCTCTGAGGGTAGAGTGTAAATTTTCAGAGACTCTGCAAAACTGAGACATCCTCCAATGAGGCAGTGATGAGAAAATAGCATCTATTGATCAGGCTCATCTATCACTGAGCTGGGGAATGCTGAGTCGCTCAATGACGCGAGAGGAAGTGCTGTTGTGTTGTCAGTACAGCTAATGTTATTCCATGGGTTAATAGGGCAGAAGATGTTCTGGGGTCTCTTATCATAAAAGTATTAATTTTTGTAAGGATTATTAAGATACTGTACACTCTCAGACAAAAAGGTACAAAATCTTTACCCTTTCAAAAGGTTCTAATATGTACCATTTAGGTACTAATATGTACACTTTAGTTAATAATATGTACCTTTAAGGTACTACTACGCATAAATAAGGTATAAAAGTGTACCTTTTGAAAAGGTACCACCCCAGAGAAGTTTTTGTACCTTTTTTCTGAGTGTGTACAGTATACTAATCCTTACAGCCATTAATCCATTACATGACATATTTGCTATATTTTACTAGAGCCCGACCGATATGGGTTTTTTGGGGCCGATACCGATACCGATATTGGGGAGTAAAAAAAGTCCGATATCGATATATCGGCCGATATTCTTTGTGCACTTTCCAATTCGTGTGTCCAAACATTTGACTGGCACTATAGGCCTATATAGAATACAGTATATACATAAACAGAATATATATACATAAACACATTTTTTGCAATGGTCACTCAAATGTGGTGATCAAACACTTATAATGACGTGACAAAGATATGTAATGATGGAGGCAGGGCATTTAACAATTTAACAAACTTTATTATCCAAAATGAGTCTGACATCAGTTCACTGAACAGTAAATTTGCAGTTTAATTCAATTCAATTCCATTCAACTTTATTCCGTTGAAGTTTATTTCACTTCGATACATTCATTCACGGATTTGCGCTACTGTCTTCACACACAGACTAAACTTACTAGAGAAGTGTGAAGTGTGACATAATATACCGGGTGGTCTCATTCGAAAGAGGGCCTCGAGACGTACACTCTATTCGTGTTCGAGAGGGTTCCTCGAGCTGAAGGGATCCCCAAATTTGGTGCGGATTCGCCGCGCCTTTACGGAGATATGGCCGTTCAAAATTTAAATGGTTTTCTATAGACTTAAGCTTTAAAGTGTTTCATCCAGGTAGCCAGTAGCAAACAATGGAGCAAAACTAAGTAATTACACCATTTCAAGCATTTTATCTGCATTATATGTTCTGTAAAAAAAAAATGTAATATCGGCGGCATATTCGCCGATACCGATATATCGGCGACAGGCTCATATCGGCCGATAATATCGGCTAAACGATATATTGGTCGGGCTCTAAATTTTACATATTTTACAAGTTTTAAAATAAATAAAAATACTTTACTGTATTAAAAACATATAATGGCTAAATTATTAGCTAAAATTACAGTAAAATTCCAAAAGTTTGGGGTCAGTAAGATTTTTTGAATGTGTTTAAAATAATTCTTACGCGTATGCTTGAATTTTCTTATTCTTATGCTATTCTTATTAAAAAAATGTTTTAACATAACTGTTTTCTATTTTAATATCTCTTAAAAATTTAATTTTCAGCAGCCATTAACAACAATGTAGAAGTCATTTACTTGATGCAAGTAGTGCAAAAAAAAAACAATTACCAAACCTTTGAACGTTAGTGCATATTTTTCAGTCTAAAGTTAAATTAAAAATTTGGTATTTTTTCTTGGATTTTCATTTGATAAAATTGGAAATAATGCATTATTTTAACCACATTTTTACTGCATTTTTCTTCTTGCATTAAACATTTTATTGGCTGTTTGTTTAAAATGCTGGTTCATTAAACCATCAAATGAAATATCAAATTTCATTAAAAAGCTGAAAATGGCACTACCGTTATGACAATTTGTATCTAATTTACAAGTGAAAAAGACATCAAAAGGCAGTATTCATCAGATACCGAAGCACAAAAAAGCAGACACGCTGAATAGCTGGTCTCAACTCTCCCGGGCAGGACTTGACAGAGTATTCTCGTGTTTCAGACACACTGCTGCAGAATCCACCCTGCCACAGGTCACACACAGTGCTATGGTGATCAAACTGATCTGTTTTGCTTCTGCTTATCATTCAAGGACTTCTTGGAACAACCGCTTGGTTTGGTGGACAAATAAAACAACTCCACACTTGACCTCCATTCTACATGAGCGGGCAGATGACTCAGGATTTAACTGCTCAACTCAAGAACCATCTCCACATGCCAGTTCCTCTGAACATCACACAGATAAACAGGGTACAGGGCTCCTCCCTACAGCAGACAGAGACAGTCTGGCATTTCTCCCCGCTCAGTGCATGACATTCGGCCAGTTCACCAGCCCTCATCTGCACTCCAGTTTTCCCTGAATGGACAAACAAGTTTGATTGACAGCACTGCTGAGAAGCCAACATCCCTGATAGACTATAATTCAAGAGTGAAAAGGAGCGGAGGATGCTAACTCTGCACTGTGGTAAACCCCATGAGTGCACAGGACAAATATTTCAGTCAGCTGTCCTCGCCAGTTGTCTTTAAGATGACTCTGCAGAATCAAGTCTGTATACTGTTCATGTACAGTATCATCACCATCATCAATACTGTCATCATGCTCTGCGTTAACAATGCACTCATAATCGATAACACAGTACAGGTAAATTCCAGGACCTAACTAAAGGATTTAAAGCACAGCTTTGTGTTTGCAAACCTACCAGTATTAGCTGCCTGACAGCAATTGCAGACCACCAAAACAGAAGTGATCAACCATGGCAAGGTATAATTAGCGTTATACACTATGAACAAAAAGAAAGGTTGTGTGCTCTAAATCAGTGTTTCCCAACCTTTGTTTAGTCGCGGCACCCTTTGGAAATTTTAACAAATTTGTGGCACCCTACAAAATTAATTTTGTCACAATATTTGAATTTCTAACTTATATGATTCTTTGAAAAGTATTGATATTCGGTACAGCAGGGAAGAACTGCAGAATGTGTCATATATATATATATATATATATAT
>NW_015548296.1:811050-814384 GCF_001515605.1 Sinocyclocheilus anshuiensis
AATAAAAAATGACAAGTAAGCAGTCAGTAATAAAATAAGAACAAATAAAGAAATTAATAATGATAGCACAAATAAAAAATAACGACAGGCCTACAAATGAGATTAATTGCTTTTTAGGTTTTCAGGTCTAAAAGTAGGGCTATTAAGAGAATTTTTTTTTTTTAACCAATTATCCAAATAATGTTTAGTCCTAGAAAGCTATTATTATCAGAGGACACGTGAGCATAACGGTTATAAATGACTATCAATGAAACAGTCTACTGCACCTACAGCGGTCTATGGAACCACAACACAATGCAAATGGGGAATTATTCATTGAATCCTCAAGAGACTGAATTGATAGAATTTGTATAATATTCCATGTGACCTGATTCTACAGTCAAGAACCGAATTAAACTACAGTAATAGATCGGTCAGGTTGTGTTAAATAAATAAAAAAAGTGAGACTTTGTGATAAGAATTTCTATCGATCCAAAAATAATAACTACAGATTATTAAGATATACTCTACTCTTCAAAAGTTTGTGGTCAAACGGTTTCATATTTCTGAAATAAAATTAATAAAATAATAAATAAAAATTCTTATGCCCGCCAAGTCTGCATTTATTTAATTAAAAACAGTAACAAAAGTAGTATGTGAAATATGATTGCATTTTAAAATGTTTAAAATAACTGTTTTAAAATGTAATTTATTCCTGTCTTCAGTGTCACATGATCCTTCAGAAATGATTCTATGCCAATTTGGTGCTCAAGAAAAAATTATTATTATCAATGTAAAAAAAAACGGTTGTGCTGCTTAATATTTTTGTGGAAACCATAATACATTTTTTTTTTTTTTTATTGTATTATTCTAAATGTCTTTAGTGTCATCAGTTTAATGCATCCTTGCAGAATATAATTCACTTATTTTAGACAGACAGACAGACAGATAGATAGACAGACAGACAGACAATTAGTTCTGGGGCCGGTTGCACCAGCTAGACGTAAAAAAGCTGGGTGTAAGCCCTACGCTGGGCTTTGCAACGTTTTTATTTACGATAAATATTTACACCTGTTGCACCAACTAAAACTATGATCAGGCGCAACTACGCCCGGCATAGACAATGCGCGTCCACGCTGATGCATTTTCCCGCAGTGATAGCTGAGACTACATTCACGCTGCAATGGCTACAACTACTAATATAAAACTGAACTGCTCAAGACATCATAACAAGTGAATGTCAAATAAGTCTCTCTTACAACGACTCAGTTGCTAAGAACTTATTTATTGAAGCGATCGGAAAAAATCTCTCAGTCAATGTAACCTCTCTAAACATACTTAACTCTGCGTTGTCTTATTCCCCGCCTCCTTTTTCCATTGGCTGTTTAGGTTCTCAATCAACACACATAATTATTCCATCTCTATAACAGTGAAGCCACCGCAGCATGATTTCATTGAGTAAACATTTTCTAACAAGTCCGCGTTTTTATATCTGAAGTCTCCCTGCACATTCCCATGACAGATTTCAAAATGAAGGCGGCAGGTTAAGTAAAATATAATGAATGTAATACAATGCTTCTCTCTATATAATTATTTTTTCTAGCTGACTATCGAGTTTATGTAGGCAATGAATGTCTTTCCTGAGGTAAATGTGACTTCACGTGACCTTGTGTGTTTTACTGATATCTTTCTGTGGCTGAAAAAACACATTTATAGTTTGTATTTTGTGATAAAACTGACAGAATTTGAAAGCTGATACTTTATTTCTGATTAAAAGTAACAAAGCACAAAACTTACTGTAATTATTGGATGGCAAGCATGCTACAAATAATGAATGGAATTAAAGATGTGAAATATTTCCAAGCATTTATACTGTCCTTCCAAGGAAGATGTCGAATGGTACAGTTTCTTTTAATAATCCTAGATCATATGTAATATTTTACTGCATAATTACATGCTGTACAGAAATGCGCAATGCCAACATCTTACGTCATCCTCCCAAAGCTGCTTCCGTGTACAACTGTTGGCACAAGCTAGATTAAAGTGATTATTACATTTTGAATATGGATATTTTTCTTACAAAAACACATCGATTCACTACAGGAGGCCTTTGTTCACCCCCCGGAGCCGTGTGAGACACTTTTTATTATGGATGGATGTGCTTTATTTCACTTCTTTTGGACTGATGAACTGCAACACCCGCTGACTGCCATTCAACAGCTTGGAAGATCAAAGTCAATTTTTAATATAACTCCGATTGGATTCATCTGAAAGAAGGAATTCATATACGCCTAGGGTGGCTTCAGGGTGAGTAAATAATGGGCTAATTTTCATTTTTGGGTGAACTTTCCCTTTAAAGCACATTTTACGTCTAGCCCAGTATTACAACCGGGTGTAGGTCCAGCTGGTGCAACCGGCCAATGCGATCTACTATAGCCTATACGATTTCCTACTGTACCAAGTGCCTCCAACTAAACTCCAAATATATTTCAAAGAATTGATGCTACTAACCTCTCTAGCTTTTCATCCTCAAAAGCATTCACTGCATGCATCATGACTTTGTTTCCAGATATACAGACAAAAAAAGACCCTACATTAGAGGTCTACACGGGTCCAAAAATTCAGCTACACTGAACCGACCTGGACCCGTCTATTATTTTAAAAGTTGGACCCGGGCCCGTGCAGAACTGAGAAATGTCAAAAATGTACTACCCGATACCGACGCGGACCGCCAATTATTTGAAAGATGGACCCGAACCCGGCCGGGAAGACACAGACCCGACTGGACCCAATCAGCACGTATTCCACAGCAAATTGCTATTAACAAGTCGATAAACAAGTTGTGAAAATTAAACTTTTTGTCTTACCTAATGTAAGAAGCCTTCTCCCTTGTACCTGACTGTGATGCACACAATCCTCCTTGCCAAGAAAGTTCCATCCGTGTTATTCCTTTCTTGCCAATTGAAATGCGTAATCCACTCATTATTCCAGTTTCAAAAGTCCACTTGCTGTCACGGTGACGGATGACAAATGCGACTTTGCAGTTTTGCATTTTTTGTATCTCGAGTCAACTTGCATAATAATTTAGACTGTTTGCCCATTTGGATTATAATAACGATTGCTCGTCCAGTGCCATGGCTGCTGACGTTAGCTTTACTTATTTGCTATCATCTCTGTGCTCTCTGAGCCGAGTCTGAGCAAAAATTTTAGATATAACAACAAGACGGTTCATTCATAATATTATTTAAAAAATAATCAATAATAACTCACATCACTCATGAAGGTATCCATTATCACCGTGCGTGTGCATTAACTCCGCCCACCCTGCTTCTGATGACGTCGCTCGTGTTTTTTT
>NW_015548296.1:819582-820154 GCF_001515605.1 Sinocyclocheilus anshuiensis
GACTTTTAAGAAGGGATGGATGTTTGCTTCAAGTGATAGGCCAGGTAAGTGAAATTATATTATCTTGCTGTATGTTGTTTTCTTTACGTTTTCTGACTAAAAGCAACCAAAAAGCCATTTTAAAGTGGTTAAGCAAATAACATAATAATAATAATCGGCAGGGATCCCAGACCAATACAATTAGTATACAATCCAATACAATACAATTAATAATCGGCAGGGATCCCGAACCAACACTGATAACAACAAGACGGTTCATTCATAATATTATTAAAAAAATAATCAATGATAACTCACATCACTCATGAAGGTATCCATTATCACCGTGCGTGTGCATTAACTCCGCCCACCCTGCTTCTGATCACGTCGCTCGTGTTTTGTTTTTTTTTGCACCTTATTTCAAATTACCGACTAACACTTTTCTCATCCTAATTTTACAAGTTGAAAGTTATAAAACAAAACACGCGCAGCGCTGACTGACTCTGATAACGGCCGGGTGTTCTCCGAGTCCGATCGACTCGGGTATTACACACAATGTTAAACAGACCCGGGACCCGAAGTAATAGATTGGG
>NW_015548296.1:820418-823671 GCF_001515605.1 Sinocyclocheilus anshuiensis
TTATCACCGTGCGTGTGCATTAACTCCGCCCACCCTGCTTCTGATGACGTCGCTCGTGTTTTGTTTTTTTTTGCACCTTATTTCAAATTACCGACTAACACTTTTCTCATCCTAATTTTACAAGTTGAAAGTTATAAAACAAAACACGCGCAGCGCTGACTGACTCTGATAACGGCCGGGTGTTCTCCGAGTCCGATCGACTCGGGTATTACACACAATGTTAAACAGACCCGGGACCCGGAGTAATATATTGGTACCCGACCCGGACCCGGACCCGGCTGACCATTTAAAATATAGCCCCGAACCCGTACGGATCCCGGGTCGGGTCCCGGGTCCTCCGTGTAGACCTCTACCCTACATGCCCCTACTCCCAGAAATTGCATCAAGACAGCCAATAAGATTAGAGCTTGCCAAGTCAAGGAAGTGCTACCAGTCTGAGGTCTGGGGTTCTGTGTCAACTGAGGATAAGACTATACAGGCAATAAGTTAAATCAGGGGTTTTTTAATGTAAACGTTGGCTGTAAACTAGATTAATTGTCCTCTTAGCAACAGTCTCACATGCTTCAGAGCATCAGATGAAAGGAGGCATTTTGCTTTGAACAGTCCTAGACATGCAAGCAGCAAGAGAGGAAGTCCAATTTTACTCTAGAGACAGAACAGGGGGAAGGATGAGGGCGGGATACTCAGATGAATCGATAAATATCACTTGTGTCCTTGGTGAATGACCAAAAAGAGCAACATGATACAGAAGAAGAGACACTAGACTGTTTTTTGAACCGAAGCTTAACCTACCACTGAGTGTGTGCATACAGTGCATATACCTCACTAGGAAAAAAAGTAAATCATTTTGATATGCATTTTGCAAAAATGTAAGGCTTTTCTTTAAATTGTAACCTTGTTGCCATTATTTGACTGGGATGCAAGCACAATTACCACCCCTGACATTTCTGGGACACAGGAAATTCCAGCAAATGATGAACCTTTGTGAAAACAAGTGTTTACCTGGCACCAGCAGCACCACAACGCATCCCTTACAATTGAGTGGGTCTTAGAAACTACTAAACCCAAAATAAATGATAGATCAGTTTTAGCTCTTTTGCCGAAACTGCTAATCCGGAAACATTTCTGCTGAGGACAATTGGTTTATATAACTACACATTTGCTAAACATTTCCTCCACATAATATCATATTAATGGTTACTTACGTCAGAAACAATGAGGAAATGAGGAAACCTTTAAAGGGATAGTTCACCCAAAAATGAAAATTTGATGTTTATCTGCTTACCCCCAGGGCATCCAAGATGCAGGTGACTTTGTTTCTTCAGTAGAACACATATGATGATTTTTAAGTCCAACCGTTGCAGTCTATCAGTTGTATAATGCATGGCAATGGTAACAAAATCTATGAGAGTAAAAAAAACATGCAGACAAATCCAAATTAAACCCTGCGGCTCATGACGACACACTAATGTCCTAAGATACGAAACGATCGGTTTGTGCCAGAAACCGAACAGTATTTATATCATTGTTTACCTCTAATACACCACTATGTCCAACTGTCTTTGGGCGCGCGCAGGCATCCGGTGAGTGAGGTGTGTACGCGCTCTGGCGTAGTTTACGCTAGCGCCGGAAGTGATCTCTCGCACGCATACGTCACACATTGTTTACACAGTGCACAGTCATTGTAGGTACGACGGCTAATCAAAATGGTACTTACTTGTGCTTATCCGATAAATACTGTTCGGTTTCTGGCACAAACCGATTGTTTCGTGTCTTAGGACATCACTGTGTCGTCACGAGCCGCAGGGTTTAATTTGGATTTGTCTGTGCATGTTTTTTTTACTCTCATAGATTTTGTTACCATTGCCATGCATTATAAGACTGATAAACTGCAACGGTTGGACTTAAAAATCATCATATGTGTTCTACTGAAGAAACAAAGTCACCTACATCTTGGATGCCCTGGGGGTAAGCAGATAAACATCCAATTTTCATTTTTGGGTGAACTATCCCTTTAAGCCTTCGGTTTTCTTATTGCCGTATCCAGTTGGCTACACTGAAACATTTCGCAACATCCTGTTAAAAAACACAGCGGCTTCAAAATTCACAAGTCATTTTAACCACACACATTATATTCACTCACTCATTAGCTTTTCAAGTTGACAACATTTTATAGAGTCAGGTTCTAGAAGTAAAAATCCATTCATTTTAGGGGATTTGACAATAACATAAACTGTTGAAGACAGACCAACTGAGAGCTACGAGGTTGCAATTCGATGGTGTATATGCATTTGTTACATCCATCAGCCTGCATTTCACTACATTATTTAACTACATTACACAAGATTCTGCAAAGAAATTTCCACCAATTAACAAATTGTGCCCATCCACTCAGATGAAGCACTGTCAACGACTTAGACATAATATGCATGCAATGATTACACCATTCACAATAGGCCTACTTAATGGGAATTTTTTCCCGCTTTTTTTGTTTAAAATCAAAGTTTGTAACAATGTGATTTACCTCATATGTTTGGCATGTAATAAAAAAAAAAAAAAAACTTCCACAAAAAAGGCAGACGGGCGATGTTGCGCTCAATTGGGTAGCAAAAATACATCAACATAAAGAGAGAAATAAAAATAAAGAAAACTACGGTGGCCGAGAGAGCTCAACGCGCTGCAACTTCCGAAAACACATGCAAATAGAAAAAGCACCAGCAAATTAAGAAAACATCTTCATCAGTTTGACAGCACATGTGCTGCAAATACTGGCAACACTCAACAACAAAAAAAGAAAAAAAAAGAAGAAGAAGCAAAGGAATTGTATGCTGAGGATGTTAAAATAAACAAAAATCTCTCCTTTCAGAGCAAACATTGATAAATATGTCCAAGCCATGTTCGTCACTTTGCGTTCCCTTAAACATTTCCGATGTGGTCTGTGCCTATTTGCAGCGCGTTTCTTTATTTGCTTGTGTTGTGAGCATGTGCTGCGTTTCTGTTTTTGCAGCGCGTTTCTTTATTTGCTTGTGTTGTGAGCATTGCAGCGCTTTTCTGTTGCGTTTATTTATTTGCTTGTGTTGTGAGCATTTGCAGCGTGTTTCTGTTTTTGCAGTGCGTTTCTTTATTTGTATGTGTTGTGAGTAGGGATGTTCATTTCGGTTATTTTTCCTAACTGACAACCGAGGCTGGTTAACCGATTGTTGATTGTTAACCGTTAACCGACAAGATTATTTTAAATTAGAATTGAATTAAA
>NW_015548296.1:824009-824749 GCF_001515605.1 Sinocyclocheilus anshuiensis
TACCCAATGTTGGTTTCAGTTTCGTTTTAACCTAAATGATTTCGTTTTGGCTTGTCATTTATATTGCTATACATGCTAAAAAAAATGGTGCTATATAGCACTAAAAGCGTTTTTTTGGCTCGTAATCATAGGGGAACCACTTTTAGTGCTATGTAGCACCTATTTTTACAGGTGCTATATAGCACCTTTGTCAAATGGTGCTATGTAGAACCGTAAGAGGTGCCATATATTACTAACATAGATGAGCCAATATGCTTCTACATGACACTTTTACTTAAAAGATGAATGATAACTAATCGTTTCTTACCAAATTGCAGCTTTAAAGATTAAAAATCCTGTACAAAATGCTTACTGAGAAACAAAATACATTTCCAAAATCTTTTAATTTGTTTCATATACATATACATTCTTACACAATATACTCCCCATTTATACACAAAATAACGCAACAAGAAATATCCTAAGTTTAAATACATTTACTGTAGCCCTGTAATCAGGTCTCTTTTTGGCCAACAACATTTTTAACATTAGGTTAAATTAAAAATGAGTGAGATTACTGAAGATTGCTAATACACAAACACAAATTGAGTTGTACACTCTGAAGTCCTGCAGTATCTTTTACGGTCAACAGCGCATTAAAGGGGTCATATGATGCTGCTAAAAAAAAACTTATGCAGTTTAAGGTTAAAAAAAAACACATTATTTTCCACATACTGTACATTATTGTTTCTCCTCTATGC
>NW_015548296.1:824824-825858 GCF_001515605.1 Sinocyclocheilus anshuiensis
AATGGTGCTATATAGCACTAAAAGCGGTTCTTTGGCTTGTAATCATAGGGGAACCACTTTTAGTGCTATTTAGCACCTATTTTTACAGGTGCTATATAGCACCTTTGTCAAATGGTGCTATGTAGAACCGTAAGAGGTGCCATATAGCACTTTGTCAAATGGTGCTATGTAGAACCGTAAGAGGTGCCATATAGCACTTTGTCAAATGGTGCTATGTAGAACCGTAAGAGGTGCCATATAGCACTTTGTCAAATGGTGCTATGTAGAACCGTAAGAGGTGCCATATAGCACTTTGTCAAATGGTGCTATGTAGAACCATAAGCGGTGCCATATAGCTCTTTGTAAAATGGTGCCATATAGCACTTTTTCTCAAAAATGGTGTTCAACAGTGGTTATTCGGCTTTTAATCATAGGGACACCTCGTTTGGTACTATATGGCACATATTCTTAAAGATAAGAAGCTTTATAGCACATTTGTCAAATTGTGTTATACAGAACCATTAGAGGTGCCATATATTACTACCATAGATGAGCCAATATGCTTCTAAATGACACTTTTACTTAAAAGATGAATGATAACTAATCGTTTCTTACCAAATTGCAGCTTTAAAGATTAAAAATCCTGTACAAAATGCTTACTGAGAAACAAAATACATTTCCAAAATCTTTTAATTTGTTTCATATACATTCTTACACAATATACTCCCCATTTATACACAAAATAACGCAACAAGAAATATCCTAAGTTTAAATACATTTACTGTAGCCCTGTAATCAGGTCTCTTTTTGGCCAACAACATTTTTAACATTAGGTTAAATTAAAAATGAGTGAGATTACTGAAGATTGCTAATACACAAACACAAATTGAGTTGTACACTCAGAAGTCCTGCAGTATCTTTTACTGTCAACAGCACATTAAAGGGGTCATATGATGCTGCTAAAAAGAACATTATTTTGTGTATTTGTAAAAAAAAACACATTATTTTCCACATACTGTACATTATTGTTTCTCCTCTATGCCCCGCCTTTCTGA
>NW_015548296.1:826277-838091 GCF_001515605.1 Sinocyclocheilus anshuiensis
GTAGTTTATCTTTCACAAAGAAACACACAGCGCCTTCACGACATAGCGGCGGTGGCAAGAACAATACTACAGCGAGAATAAAAGTTACGCCTTCTTTCTTTGCGTGAACATTTGGGCAGCGGATTTTTTGTGGAGTGAGGGGAACTAAAATCGCCTAGCTATGTTTACAGTGTTTATTATAATGTGAGTAAACATTTCGCGTCGGCATTAGGGCTATTTCTGAATGAAATAATAAAATGCGACTTATACGCGACTTATGTTTCTCCCCCCTAAAAAACATTTTTTATTTTATATGCGTAGCATATTTTAACCATGCAGCAAACCTTTTTAAATATTTTGTTAAATTACTGAAAAAATAAATAATTAAATGACTTTTTAAACCGTTTAACTCAGGGTTCCTCAAATCTTGCCCTGGAGGGCCAATGCGCTGCAGAGTTTAGCTCCAACCCTGATCAAACTCACCTACTGAATGAAATAATAAAATGCGACTTATACGCGACTTATGTTTCTCCCCCCTAAAAAACATTTTTTATTTTATATGCGTAGCATATTTTAACCATGCAGCAAACCTTTTTAAATATTTTGTTAAATTACTGAAAAAATAAATAATTAAATCATTTTTTAAACCGTTTAACTGATTGTATTAATCGGTCAAAATTCTTACGGTTGGTTAACTTGTTAAACGGTTAAAAATGAACATCCCTAGTTGTGAGTATTTGCAGCGAATTTCTTTATTTAGTTGTGTTGTGAGCATTTGCAGCGTGTGTGTTGTCAAATTGATGAAGATGTTTTCTTAATTTGCAGGTGTTTTTTCTATTTGCAGGTGTTTTTTCTATTTGCATGTTTCATTTGCAGCGCGTTGAGCTCTCTCGGCCACCGTAGAAAACACTTTTTATGCGATATCATGTCTTTCAAGGGTATTTGAACAAATAAATTGGCTGAAAGTAACTTTTTTTTTCTTTCAAAATACCAGTCACGGTTAGTCTTTGGGAATTGAATCTACTGTCCGACTTAAGCTGTTATTAAAAGGGGCATTAAATTAGATTCTAGCACTGTTTCTAATAGTTTCAATAGTTCTTTTCTAAGGTTTTACAGGAAAAAGGACATTTTATCGTAAACTATGATTACCACAGTAAGTCATGATGCAACTTCCCGTGTACCTGTGTCAGGTATGCGAGTTTACCTGCGGTAGCGCGGAGTTGAGCTGTCTCTGAAGCACATCTCTCTCGTGAAGCACATCCTGGAGTTTGGTCTGCGACTGGATGAGGGTCTCCTGTGTCTCCCGTAAAGACTCCAGCAGCTTATCTCTTTCATCTAACATATTCACCATCAGCTGTTCAAAATTAGACTCGGCATCCGTGCCGTTCTGAGAGCCTCTCTGGGAACTCACCGAGTCCCCCTCATTTATGGTTGGCATCACTTCACACATCATATTGCTCGGTGTTCTATGAAGTCTAAGTCAAATTAGAAATTGCTTTTGATTTTTTTTTTTATTCAGGTTTGAGGTGCACTACCAATATTTAATGCCATTTATATGCACATTAAACATGTCCATGTAATTTAAAATGCATATGCATCCTCTAATTTCACTAATTGCATGTCTGTCTAGATTCTTCACACACCTTGACCTCTCTGGTCCATGATTGTCGGCCTTTTCCGCTCTGACATTATCCACCTAGTTTGACTTGGAACTCAATGCATTTCGCTGGACGCTCATTACAGCGCTCGCCACACGCATATTCCGATTTCAGCTGATTGAACCTCGGCGCCCTTCGCTTTAACATCCACCAGTTGCCATTAACCTTTAAGAAAACGGTGAAATTCGCGTCTGCCGCATCCTCCAGATCCCTCTGCCACCACCACCACCACCATCATCATCATCATCTCCTTGCACGGCGAGCCGAGCGAAGCGCTCCTCCCTCTACGAGCTCATTCTCGCTTGCAACACAGCTATTCCGCTATCTCCACAAACATTCGCGCATGTTTTAAAATATGAATGCGCCGACGCTTTGGTGGATGTGAAGGTTAAACGTCTCCCTCGTCGTCGGCGAAAAGCATATCCACCCGGCGTGGCTCTGTAAAGCTCTTCAAACAGCGTAAAATCGGAGTTCCTCACATCAGCACCACGCGACTACATGACTGTCATGCACGAGACGCCGTGTGAGAAATGGTGTCACGCGCAGCGCCCTCTGGCGGCAGGCAGGTTCATATAAACCACGGACATATCATGAAGTGCCTATATAGTTTTTATGAAAACGAAATGTATCTCATTATTAGGAAATCTCATGAACTTTTGCAGAAAATCTCATATTTCTGCCCCCTCAGTAAAATCGCGTTCCGGGCCCCCTCTCCCTCGCCGGGCCCTTGGAGTATATATCTATATCTCTCTCTCTCTCTATATATATATATATACTTTTTAATGAAAACCCCACAAAAAAATCTCAATATTAGGAAATCTTATATTTCTATTATTCTTAAATGTTATTCAACTTTGTTGTATTTTTCAGTATTGTTTTACTCACTTTAATAAAAGACATAAAAAACATTGTCACATTTGCTTTTATGTAGATGGAAGTTCTCTGAAGCTAATATTTTCATGACCAGAGGAAATATATAACGTAAAATAAGTAAATTAATAAATGAGACAAAAAAACAACTCTGAGAAAACAGAAAAAAAGAGAAAAATAAATAAAACAAATATTTTTAATGAAAAAAATGTTTCCCAATGTTTCTGATTCCTTTATGTAAAACAAACAGTTTTTTTTATTTTTGATCAAAGGTGCTTAAAACCGCCTATTCCTTATAAAGAAATTTATCTGATGAATTTTATAAGAAATAAAGAATCTTACTTACTTTTACTTTTAGTCATTTAGCAGACGCTTTTATCCAAAGCGACTTACAAATAAGAAAAATTTAAACTAAAAGCTAAAACTCTATAAATACTATATACATACACATTTAAGAAAATAAAAGAAATGAAATAAAAATGACAAATGCATACAACAACATTTCAAAACTAAACATATAAATGAAAAAAAAAAATAATAATAAAGCTAAAAACAATTCAAAATATTAAAAGAACAAAAGGTATGAGTATAATAATGATTCTAACATAACACTAAGCCAAACACCAAAAACAAACAACTACATATGTGTATGTACAGCCACACACATATGCATATACATGTACATATATATAAATACATTCAATATATATATAATTTCATTTCCATTTTGTATGTTGAAGTACTGAAATAACTCAAATTAAATAAAACTAAAACTTAATAAAAAGCTATATAGACATAATAAAAAACTAATAAAATGACACATTACTACAACTGTAACTAAAGCTAAAATAGATAACTAATACAAATCAAACTACATTAGTTTATCAGTAATCCTTAAAAAATAACACTGAGCCAAACACACATGCTAAAATAACAACAATTTACTGACACATAGTAAGAAATGGTTATAAAAAAAAAAATCTAATCTAATCTGGAATCTAAAAGGATTCCATTCAAACTTCATGCACAAAATGACTTTTCTCGAGGTTCAGTAGTCTTTTCATTGTTTAAAGAGATTCTCCATTATATTTATTTGCACAATTTATGGTACTTCGAGACACTTTAAACGTTAAAAAAAGAAACAGCTGAGATGACGTCATGGTTTATCGTAACAATTTTTTTTTTCTCTGAAGCCTGAGGTTATGAATATACACCGTCTGATTGGACAATTCTTCTCGCATATGATTTCTGCGTCCAATTAGCGTCCAGTCTGGTGAGTCGTGTGCTTTCTGAGATCTCGCGAGAATGTACGCGACCTTGTTCGTCAGTTCCATGATGGCTGAAGATCCCGGAGGAGCTTTCTTTAATTTCACCCTCATTTTTATCGTTTTTTCGTTACCTCTGCTGGAAAGATGGCAGGGCACACAGCCTCGATAAACGGCCATAGACCCCCGCTGTCGTCATGCCCAAGAAAGGGAACCGAAAACGGCTGAAATTTAGAGCCGAGGATGTTTGCTCGGAGTCAGGTAACAACACAGTGAGGCGGGCTTATGTTATTATGTGTGTTGCGGATAATAGCCAAAGTCTATTCTCTTGATTTCTTGTGTTCCTTCATATTTTCTTACAGTAACTGTGGCTGACTATGCCAACGCCGATCCCGCCATCGTAAAGTCGGGAAGAGTTAAAAAGGCTGTTGTTAATGCAATTGAAAAAGAAGGTAAAATCATAAATATGATGTATGAAAGCTCATTTCCGCCCCATAATAACGAAAGAAATAATGTGGTAAATAATTATGAAATAAAAAGTCATAATTCTAGCATATTGAATCATAACTGTGAGTTAAAAGCCTTTTTGTCATAAGTGTAACTTTTCATGTCAAATTATATGAAGCCCTGAATTAAACTGCAGATTAGACTGCTTCTGGAGCTCCTCAGTTTAGTTCAGCTCTCAAACTCTTGCTTGTACTTTTACAATGACCCCAAACACCTTTAATTAGCTGATTCAGGTGTGTTTGATTAAACATAAATCTCCATAAGCAGGCCTGAACAGGCCTTGGTTCAGTCTATTTAGAGCAGGGGTGTCCAAACTCGGTCCTGGAGGGCCGATGTCCTGTAGAGTTTTGCTCCAACTTGCCTCAACACACCTGCCTGGAAATTTCTAGTATGCCTAGTAAGACCTTGATTAGCTGGTTCAGGTGTGTTTGATTAGGGTTGGAGCTAAACTCTGCAGGACACCGGCCCTCCAGGACCGAGTTTGGGCACCCCTGATTTAGAGGATGATTTTAACCAGTATGTTGAGAATAAGTTTCTTTTAAGACATTTGACACTTTAAAATAATAATTAAAAAAATTACTCTGATCTTTATTCTGTTTCAGTGAAATTACTCTGTGGGCTTGAGGCATCCCAGGGTCCTGTGCAGGAAGTGCTCTCCTCTGCAGCTGGTGTGAGTAATACAGCCCGTGAGAGCAGTGATGAACTGGACTCAGAGGAAGGGGATGAAATCAAAGGGTCCCGCAAAAAGAAAAACAAAAGATGCAAAGGTAACTGCAGAGCATTTGGCCCAGTAAGTTTTCTAATGCAGGATTTCCCAAACTGGGGTTCAATTAAAATACAAACAAAACATTTTCTAAAAAAAAAAAAGGGTAAATTTTATTTGTTTACCAGCATGCCATTTGACCATTATCAGTGAATGTGCAAATGTGTTAAATTGAAGTGTTAACTTAATCTCAATGGGTCCTTCAAGTAAATATTTTAGGTCAAAGGGTTTTGGCTGACTAAAAGGTTTGGGAATCTCTGTTCTGATTAGGGTTGGGTATCGTTTGAATTTTATCAATTCCGATTCTGCTTTTCGATTCCCAGTTTCAATTCCAATGTGATTAAATAATGATATCAAACATTTTTATCCTGTGTCTCTTTTTTGCAAACCATTTATTGGAGCTGAATACCATGAACAAAAATCAACAGGCTACATAAAAACTGGACTCTTTAAGAGCTGTTTGTGTGCAAAATAGAACTGCATGATTCTGGATAAATTAGACAATAAAAAATAGACAACTAAACAAAATCATGTAATTTATGAATAAATGATTCAGTGACTCAATCAAGATGTACTTGTTTCATTACTGGATGAATCAGCGTTCTTGAACGAATCTCTTGTATGATTCAAAGACAAATACATTTTAACAGACTCTTTTCGCCACCTACTGGCGTAACAATGTAATCGATAAATCTTCATTTGAAGTGTCAAATTACTTTCAAAAGGTGATTTACTCTATTTTGATTGTACACATCAGAGTTTATATCTGAACTATAAACTTTTATCCCAGTACTTCTGTGATTTGAATGTTTGTAACAGAAATAATGATACTATGTGACTGAAAAGCTGTTTTATTCATGACAGACAGCTGCTCTCTTTAGATCAATGGCAGCACGAACACAAATTTAAGTGTTCAAATCACACTGGTGTGATCGTACTCTGCACGGACGAACCAAGTGATCACAACATTGATCGCACACGTCAAAGGTTGAGGAATGAAACGGATGAAGCATTGTAATTTAGGAACAGAATCACGTTGGTGTTTGAATCGTGTTCGCGAACTTCTATTCGATTGATCTATTAAATTAAAGTGCTTTGTCATGTTGGTGGTGAGACACCTCTCTTGCAACATGTTTAGCTATCACAGATATTATACTTAGGTTTTTTGGCTTCTGGTTGCAAATGTAGCCAAACTTTGGAAAGCTTAGATTAGCGAGCAAGGTCCTGGCAGATCGCTAGGTCCGGTCCTCACAGATGAAGAAAAAAAAGTGCCTAGGAATCGATAGGCGTATCGAAATTTTAATTTGACAACAAGTATCCGATTCCTGACCTTAAGTATCCGATACTGGAATCGGAATCGATTTTCGATTCCCAACCCTAGTTCTGATGTTTTCTGATGTTGTTATTTTTCTTGAGCTTTTGAGTAACTCCTGTCATCATGAATGCCAGAAAACAGTGAGTGCATAGATGGAGAGGAGTATCCCATTGATATTTGGCTTCTGCTTGCTGCATACATTCGGCCAGAAGACGTCTGCAGATTCTCCTTGATCTGCAAGAATGCTTGGACTGCCACGTGCACAGCTGCATTTTGGACACGACTCTACAAAAGGTAGGCAGCCAAAACGTGGTATTAAATGTATTGTGGGGCTTTTTATAACAGTGGGCAGGCACTATTGCACTCCACTGGACATCCCTGTGTTAAATAAGGGTATTTATGCATGACAGTATTCCTCTTGATTTCTTTTTTAATTTTTATTTTGAATGATCTTTTTTTTTTTCCTTTTTCCCCAGGCACTATAATCTTGATGCAGACCTCCCCGATCGCCTTCAACCTGATTCTGTTGCAAAGATGCGTTGTCTTCGTGCACGTGTTATTCGCTCGCTTTTTCACTTATATGAGCCCTTTAGCTTGCGGGTGTCCAAAAGCCCTCCTCTCCCTGAATCTACACCTACCACACTCCTCAATTCCAAGGTTTGTAGACATACGCTCCTATTTAAATATGTTTAATGTGAAGATTTTTGTGTTGATGCCTTTCTTGTTCCCACAGTGTTTGTTGTGTTGGGTCAACAAAGTTTCTGGAAGTAGGTCAGAGCTGATGTGGGAGTTCAACTTCAAGTTTGTGAAACTGGTATGTTCACTACATTGTCATAAAAGTAGAATATGAGATTTAATTGCTTTAATTCTGTCGGATTTTCTTTTTCAGCCAACCAAGGGCAAAAACGGATGTGGTTTGAGTCTTCAGCTGCCCAAGCAGTATAAAGATGTTCACACTAATCCAGACTCGGACTGTTATCTGCTGCGGGTCACTACCCTCAATTTCATTTTCACTTCTGTTGTGATGGGCATGACGTTAACTTTGGTGAGTGATGAGAGAATCCGTTTCACATAATATTTTTACATTGTTGAATTACAGGAGGATAACGTGTAATCCTGCTGCTGGATTTCTAATCATCAGGTCTTTAAAGTCCCCCTGTAGTGAAAATCAAGTTTTTTATGTTGTTTATTTGTCTATATGGTGTTTTTAATATGCCTTTAGACAAACCATGTGCCAATCTATTAATCAACACCATTGCTGAGTATTTTCTCCTTAAAACTGTAGTTTCCCAAAGGCTGACCCAGAAATACGGTTTGAAACAGCCCTCGGTTTGCTACGTCACAAACCAATAACCAGTCACGTCAAGGGATCGATTCCTATCACTAGCATGCAAAATATTCCAATACCAGCACAAAACCAAAAATAAATTAAAGCAAAAAACCCATGAAGCTGTGGTTTAATGTGAATTTAGAACCGCTAACTTGCATTATAACCCGTGGCAACAGTGTAAAAGTAGCCCGGAGTCAGACCCACCTCTCCCGCATCGTATTTGACTACAGGGGGACTTTAAAGCTGGAATACACTACTTGACTTTTGCCCTGATTTTCAGTCTGGAAGAGTTGACAGTAGTTGCCAAAAATTAGAGTCTGCAGATTTCTGATAATCTGAGATTTCACAAATCACATTGTATAATGGGCATAGGCTCACCTTCTCATTTCTTTTTTTTAATCTTCAATTTTTGATTCCAGTTGAAGGATTTCAAATAAGTTTGATATTTAACTGATTTTGCGACATGTTTTCATTTCTCGACGAGGAGTGTGAATTTTTTCAGAACAACTTTAAAGTCTAACAGAATGTGATGCTATGTTGTTTAGTGTATGACACCCAGTTTTTCCTCTGTAACCGTTTAAAAAGTGAGCAAATGTATGATGCCTAGTGTTTGAAAATCTGTCCAGATTTCAAAAGTTGTGTAGTGTATTTCAGATTTTAGTACATTTTTGCTTTGTGCTGGCTGTCACTTGAAATTTGTAGTGCTAAATTTATAGCCTTAGAAACTTCAGCATTGTGTTCTTTTTAGAACGTGGAAGTCATCTAATGATAGTGGTCTAGACCAAGCTGAAGTTTCCACATTTCTTTTTGTTGAAGGTTTTACTTACAGTGTAAATGCAAGTCATGCTGATGTCATAAATGCCAATGAATCATTCGCTCCTTGTCTTTCAGTTCACCATTAATGTGAGCACAGACATGAGGCACCACCGAGTGCGCCTGGATTTCCAGGATTCACCAGTCATTCGAGGGAAGAAGTTTAGGGGTGAACAAGGGGTGCAGGTGGTGCTGGACCCTGTCCACAGCGTGCGCCTCATGGACTGGTGGCACCCTCAGTACCCCACATCCTCATATAATTAGACTGAACTCCAATCTTCTCAGTTACAAAAACATTGCAGAAGACAATTGAGGCCTGTTTCAACCAACCCTAAAGTCCTGGCTTGGCAGTCTTTTTTTTTTTCTGCTGAATTTTACTCGTTGCACTTAGTGTGCTGCTTTTTATAGTGTGCTGATCTGTAGTCCAAACTCAGGGTGTCATGACAATGTATGTGGCAATTGACTTTAATAGTCTGGGTACTTGCCATATTAAATTTGATAAAAATTCAAACAAAGTGGCTGCACGATAGAAGTACACAAGTTAGAAGTCAATTCAATATGTCATGATGCCATTGTCCAACTATTTTTTTTTTCCCCCTCTTTTCCTGAATGATCAAATTCCTAATTCACAACAATGTGACCCTCTGAACAGACTCTGCTTGCCGCCCTCAGTTTTTATAGCAAAAGTCTTTTCAAATTAAGTATGGCATCTACCCCAGTACATGGTATAATTTTTTGCCCCTTGAGTATGATTTAGAAAAATCAGCATTGAGTTATAACACTTGCATAGTAGGGTTTGCATGACTCTAATCTTGAATCATATGTTAATAGTCAGTTGTTGGTTTTAGTTTTTTTCTTCAATAGCATTCCCAAGATTCACCTTAACTGTAGATTTCTTATTCTGCCTCTCTGCAAATTTATAAATGGGTAAACTGGATGACCATTCAATCTATCAAAAAGAAAAAAAAAACAAACAAACAAATTATCTATTAAGGCTGGTCAGCTCTAGAGAGGTGTAGTGTAACGCATGTTGAATACCTTTAGCTTGGTGTTAGGTTTAGGGACAAAAGCTAAGATTTTATGTATTCGGTGCTTTCTGTGGAGGCCATTCTGAGTTCAGCTTTGCTACTGTGCATGTTTGCCTAGTTAAATCGTGTCTAATTGACGGCATTGGCAAGGGCGTTTCTAGGTGTTGTAGATATTAAAGTGTCTTTGGTTAAGAGAATGTTATTGTTTGTGATCAAGAGAAGTTATTAAATCTATAGATAAAATCCAAAGTCAACATTTATTTCCTTATTACAATCAAATCCAGAAGTTGTGCTTTTGTGAAGTAAATTCTATGTTTCTTTTCATTTGAAGCTTGCGTTTTGTTTTAGAATGGAAAACGAAGGCACTGATGTTTCACTTTATTAAAAAATGCACACCATAATCAGTGTGTTTTTTTGTGGTTCTGTCCTGTATGGGAAAGAATAGGATCAATACTGACACCCTGTGGGCCAATCTGAAGCAACAACTGAACCCAACCACTGAAAATCTGCAATTGCAATAGATTTTTTATTATTATTATTTTAAATTCAGATCATGTAGATTGTCTTTGGTTGTAATGCCACTGAACTTATTTATTAAAAATACACGTGTATGATTATATACTTTTTTGGAAAGAAGAACAGCAGTGCATAAAAGGAATGCTTAACCACTGAATACTGTGACTGACCAATCAGTGTTCAAGAGATCTGTGCAATTATTGAGATAATATGTGACCCTGGACTACAAAACCAGTCTTAAGTCGCACAGGTATATTTGTAGCAATAGCCAACAATACGTTGCATGGGTCAAAATTATTGATTTTTCTTTTAAGCAGTAAATATCATGTTCCATGAAGATATTTTGTAAATTTCCTACCGTAAATATATAAAAACTTAATTTTTGTCTAGTAATATGCATTACTAAGGACTTAATTTTTTATGACTTTTCTCATTCTTTTTGACTTTTTCATACATCAATTGAAAGCTTATTTATTCGGCTTTAATATGATGTATAAATCTCAATTTCCAAAAATTTACCCTTATAACTGGTTTTGTGGTACAAGGTCACATATATTTGATTTACACAATGATTTATTTTGCAATAGTAACCGATTGATTGGATATTATCCCTTCATTTTGGAAATAAGATTATAATAAAAGCATTTGACCTTAAACTAGTTAAACTAAGGATAATTATTTAATTTTGTTATGCTAATTGCCATAAAATATTGCAGAGTTGGGGTACTTGGACTCGGACTGCAATTGTGAATGAACTTGGACTCGGACTTGGATATTTTGGACAGAAATTTTTCAGAGTACAGACGAATCCATGTCATGTGTAATATAAAATTAAATAAAAAAGTAACAAAAAAATAATATAAAAAGACCTTAATAAACGTCTCCCACTTAAACTCAATTGATTAAAAACTAGGACTCGACAAGGTGGACTCGGACCTAACACTGTAAAATAGCTAAATGTAACTGCACATAAAAGTTAATATGAAGGTAATATAAAATACAAAAGCTCATACAAAATTTGTCTACAAGTGTATACCTTTTGACAAGGTCTAAACTATATGCAACTACTTAAAACTGTTAGAATCTATATGAAGAATCTATAGCATCTATAAAAATCGACTCTTCATTCTTAAACGTTTACATGAAGCTGAACTACATTTCCCACAATGCTCTGTGAGCGCTGTGATTGGTGGCTTCGGCTGTCACAAGTGCCTACAGGTGACTGGTGTACAGCGCTGTCACATCACACATCGCAGTCAGAAAACAAATCGCACATCACACAGGGGAGTGAGTTCTGTTAAAATGATCGAGAAGTTGTAAACGGTGCTCTTTTGCAGTTTCGCTTCCGTACGACTGTAGAGGGAACTGATACCAGGTTGATTTTAAGACTGCACAGTTGCAGCTCCTTTCCAAAAACTACGTCCCAACTTTGTACTTTCTGACCTTCAGCGGGTAAGTGATACAGCCCATTGCGCTCCAGTCTTGTGTCTAAATAAGTCTGCCTCTGCTTGAGTTGCATTCATTTCCAGCTTATTCCATAGCGACAGTATTTACATGCATAGTCTACATGTTAACAGAAAACAGAACCCCAGTTGATGCGTATGCTTTTCCTTTTTTGAAAGTCATTGAATTTGGTAGGAGAGAGAAGTGACTCAAAACTGTATAATGATAAACTCAGGTATGCTTGAAATCATTATGCATTCTCAAGTTCAGTAGTCTTTGTTATTACATATTATATAAATAAAATAATTTTCGATGCTGTTCACGAGG
>NW_015548296.1:838254-843772 GCF_001515605.1 Sinocyclocheilus anshuiensis
TATATATATATTTGACGTTCTTTCTAGTTGAATGTGCTTTTATTGTTGGAGCGCAACCATATACTGCTGTTTTACTGACACCCGATATGCATAAACTCTAAATATGTATAAACAGCGTTAGCGATACGTCTTAATGTAATGCGAACAGCGCAACGCAAACCCTCACATAAGTGTCCCATATAAAAGTGTTGGCTATTTACACATAATGTACAAATATAGCGCGCAAGATATTTATAGGCAGCACAGGTAATGCCTGTGAATATACTTCCTAGTCTAACTGACAACTTCAGTATGGATATGTATACAGATCAATATTAGAACATTAGTGTCATTACGCCTGAACTTAATATATTATATTAGCCTGAACTGAAAATATATTATGAATAAAAAGCACATTCTGAACAAAGTAGACAATTTCAATATGTTACACAATAATTGCTGTGTAGTGAACAACAATTTGATTATTGTGCATAATTCTATCACTGTTATACTGACCACAGTTATTATTATGATCTTTTTGAGAGGTGTAGTAGCTAGATAGCATTAATTGGTTTAGTTTATTCAAGTATCAGATAACCCAGACAATAAAAACCGGTACATGGTTACAGTATAATCCTGTATTCAGATTTAGTCGAGCGAAGAAGTGAACAATGTATGGAGGTTTTTGGCTCAGTGAAACTGATGGTATCAAGCTAATCCCAAACGATGTTTGTTGTTGTGTGTCTGCCATCCAAGTACACAAACCCTGACTGAGGAAAATGAGAAACATTTCATTAATGAGGCTGTGAGAAATGGAAATTAGTGCTGTCAAATGATTAATCGCGATTAATCACATCCGAAACAAGAGTTTTTGTATACATAATATATATGTGTGTGCTGTGTATATTTAATATATATATATAAATACCCACACATGCAGTATATGTTTTGACAATATTTACACACATACATACATATTCATATAATTTATATTATATATAAATATATTTAATATATAAACATACAATTTTCTAAAATACATACAGGCATGTGTGTGTGTGTGTGTATATATATATATATATACACACACACACATAATAAATATACACAGTACACACATTATGTAAAAAAAACAACTTTATTTTGGATGCGATTAATCGCGATTAATCGTTTGACAGCACTAACACAGTTTAAGTCATTCAGCTGATGCAACATTGAAATGCACCTTACACAATACCTGTGTTATGGAAATTAAACATGTAAGGATGGTTGCATTAAACTTTGAGTAGGGTTCTATACAATGACTAAAAACGTCTTTGCTTGTTGTTGACTTTCACAGAAGTGGAAATTTCTGCGTTGTGCTTTGTGTTTTTCATTAAATTGGATGGGCCTGTCCACATGTTGTCTCTGCTGCTTCTTATATAGTTCAGCTGAATCATCCATAAGAGAAATTTTCAGACATGCCAGAAAATCAAGTTCACCCACGGGTTATATCAGAAAGCAGCAGAGAGCTGGAGGTTTTATCTCTGCTCTCTGATGGTAAGAGATAAACCCACGGTCCTATCGCAGGTGTGGCACCCCAGCCTTGTCCATCACACGCGTCGACACGTTTGACCGGTGTGTGTAATCCAGTCAAAGTCAGGGCATTAGGAGGCAGTTATGTGTTTGTTTTCATGCAATAGTGACTTGAATCAGAAAGGAAGACAGTGTGGCTGATAAAAGGTAACTCCAGAACATTCACCTCTTCCATACACCCACGGACACATAAACACCCAGCAGCGAGGACAACGGTAAACACATTTGTTGCTGCGCATTGGTGTTTGGGTTGGCTTGCTGTTGCTTTGTTTCCATTACACTGCCTTTGAGTCGAGCGTTTTAGTTGAACATAAACTACACTTGAGTTAATTCTAGACATGACCCCATCATCCTGACTGAAAATGAGCTGCTGCTGAAGGACTAAACAATACGTCGGTGTACACAAATGAACGATGTTTTGAATTCCTTCTCTTTTTCACGTAAAGGATGTGACGTAACAGTGAAAAGGAAAATAAAATTGACTGTTAGTATCAACACTTGATGTAATTCAGTAGCCGATTGTTTGGTTGAATACCCAGCACACTATGTTCAGGCCAGCGCTTTAAAAAAAGACCAAGATGTGCCTTTTTAGCCAGCTCTTGCCCCAAATCATGCGCCAAAAGCCTGTAACCCGTTCCTTTAAATATGAAACAAAATTTTGTTCCTCTCTGCATGTTTTTACAATGCTGCTCTAAGGCGATGAAGCTGATGGAGCGTGGAGAGAGAGAGAGAGGGAAAGAGCAGTGGGCCATTTAATGCAACAGCTGTTCTCAACAATGACAGCGGCATTACTGATTGAAAAGCAGAATGTACGGCGGACGTGTACAAATACAGCTTCCCGTTCTGTTTCTAAAGCCCAGTGCACAGATTTGGGCCTTGGGTTTGCGTTCTGAGACCAATTTCAGGAATTGATGAATTCATTGGTGGTTGTGAAAAAATCTGCAGTCTTGGTCAGCTTATATAACATGGTCAAGTTTTCTTGTCTTTTGCATTGAATCTTGCCCTTAAAGTCTGCATTAATTTAAAAACGACATTGTTTACTTTGTTAGCGCACATTACTAATCTTGTGATGAACAATTAATCAATGCAATTTAGTCTTTGTACTCTTAAGTCCAAATTTGAAAATGTGCTTCCCTTCTGGAATGGTGTTCAATCTCTGATTTTGTCAGTTTGACAGCTTGGGCGGAACGTCTATAAAAACTCCTCTCCAACCACCAGTCTGAGTGAGCTAGAGGCTGCGAGGTGTGCTAAAATCAAGCCCCACCTTCTAATTTTTATTTTTTTTTCATTCAATATTCTGTTTCTCTCAGAAATACATCACAATATTGAAGTGCACTTTTGGTTCACACAGAATTTGAAGTACGGTCACATTTACCGTTGCTCTTCAAAATTTTGCAAGTTAAATCCAGTCGTTTCAATTGAAATTGACAGGATGAAAATGTGGCTTGATGGACTTCTGATGGCCAAGAAGTTTCCTTGTGTGAGTTTCAAGTCAAGTTCAAGTTTTTGCAAATGTTGTTTGAACAACGTGCGAACTCTGTGTGGTCAGAGATTTGTAACTTAGCAATAAAGCAAAATTGAAGATCCACAATGGACGAGGCACTCATTTTGGCAGTATCTACTTTTGGCCAGTTTTGTATAACATTATGCTTCAATATAATAAATAATCAGAGGTGGACGAAGAACACAAATCAAGTGCTTGATAACCTAAAAAAAATACTCCTTTCAATTTTACTTGAGTAAAAGTACGAAAGTACTTGATTTTTAATGTATTAAAAGTAAAAAGTACTGATTGATGAATGTTTATTTATTTTGAATTTTATATACTTTATCCTCCTGCTAAAAATACATGTCATACACTGATTACGACTTATAATTACTGATAATTCAAGCATGCAGACAAGTGAAAATAAAATGTATCATGTTAGCATGTTAAGAAAAAGTTTATGCAAATGTACTACTTTTACATCATTTGAAAGTGCTGCAGCAGTGGGGTAGATGCATAGACATAATTTTTTTCCCATTATTTTAACATTATGTTTAGTTTTAGAAACCACTATCACGTCACATAGTTTGTGACGATTTCTCCATTTCAAAATAACAAGGAACAACATGTTTTTATGAAATGTAGTAGAGTAAAAGGTACAATATTATGGTTTGGAATGGAGTGAAGTAAAAGTTTTCCAAAATAAAACTACTACAGTAAAGTACAGATACTTGAAATTTGTACTTGAGTAAAGTAATGAAGTAAAAATATTTTTAATATACGAAGTAAAAAGTTATTTATTAAAATACAAAGTAAAAAGAGTTATTTAGAGTTTATTTCATCATTATTCATCATCATTGTATTTTCTCACATCCAATCCTGCTGTTTTACAGTCTGCTAATGTCGTGCAATCTATTAAGCAGAAATCATAAAGGATAAAACACACACCTGCTTTAGGTGATAGAGCTGGACCATGTGTGGTGGTCTTTAATGGGTAGTTCACCCAAAAATTAAACATTGTCATCATTTACTCACCCTCATGTTGTTCCAAACCTGTATGACTTTTTTCTTCTATCAAGCACAAAAGAAGATATATTGAAAAACGTCTCAGTGTTTCTTTTGGCCATACAATAAAAGTGAATAGGGTCCAGTGGGGTCCTTCTTTTATGTCCCACAGAAGAAAGGGGGTCGGTCATAAGTTTGGAACGACAGGACACAATGTTCATTTTTGAGTGAACTACCTTTGAAACATCTATCAAAAGCTGGCATAATAATTGAAATGCTAAACCAACTTTTGGACACAATCCTCAAAAGCACCTGATTTGATCAATTATGTAATTAATGTGCAAGTTGCATAATAGTTCCATTCTTATAACTATTCAGGCACCTGTTGGTGTGCAATCCAACCTGAAACCAGTCCAGGCGGTCCTGTTCTTATGTATACGGTTATAATCCTGTTTAACTCCGGCCTCATCTTCACTGTATGCATTAGCAGGTAGTGAGCTTAATGGTTGCCCTGCTTAGAGACTCTTTAAGTTAGTCTTTTAGTCTTCAAGATACAAATGAAAGGTATATTAAAGTGTACGTGTGGAGTGTGGAAACAGTAAGAGGTGAAGTGTACTCAATGTACTGGGGAACGTGAAGGTCAGGATGTGCAGAATGACACAGGGACAAACAGTCCCGACCTTGTACTTGCCCCTTTATAGTGGTTTCAGGTGCACCATTGTAGCTGTACTGTACCTCTGGCTCTGGGATAGTTAAAAGAGGGCAGCAGTGATACAAATGTATTGTAAGCTTACATAATGTCTTTATCCAGCAGACCAATAATTTCCTCTTCATGTTGCTCTACAGATTTTCTAGTCAGTATCCTATCCTCCTAAAACACACACAAAGTTAATGCTAACGCACAAAAAAGTCATTTTGTGATATCAAATGGATGTGGCATGTATGCAAAGCCGAGCAGAGACAGTAGAGAAATCTGTAGAAGTATCAGTATCAGTACACGATTAATCCTCTGCAAGATTAGCAGAGGCACATAATACATATTTAGTAATTCAAGCTTTTGTTTAGCAGTGGTGGTATCAAGGTGATGTCTAGTGGTTCTCGACCAAGGGTCCAGGGCCCACTAGAGGACCTCAAGATTACTTGAAATTATTAATAAAAATAAATACAAAATTGTATTAAAATAAGCCAAAACAGCTAAAAATTAATAAAACCAGAATTCCCATGGTCTTGGAAAACCTGGATATGAGGAAGCCTATTTTTTTATGCATTTATAAATCACATTTGTATTATGAATATAATTTTCTGTTTATGCTAAGCTAAAAATGTATATGGGGTAGAAAATGCTATTTGTGAGTTAAAAATAATAAATAAATTGTAATATTATGGAATATAATTATTTTAGTTATCTTTTGTGTGTGTGCATGTGTGTATCTCTCTCTCTCTCTCTCTCTATATATATATATATATATATAT
>NW_015548296.1:843881-891784 GCF_001515605.1 Sinocyclocheilus anshuiensis
ATTTAATAATCAATAATATATCTGTGTGTACTGTGTATATTTATGTATATATAAATACACACACATACAGTATATATTTTGAAAATATTTACATGTAAATATTTATATTCATATAATTTATATTATATATAAATATATTTAATATATAAATGTAACATATTTAAAAATATATATATACATGCATGGGTGTGTATTTATATATAAATAATACATGTACAGTACACACACGTATACTATGTAAACAAAAACTTTTATTTTGGATGCGATTAATTGCGATTAATCATTTGACAGCACTAATATATATATATATATATGAGTCTAGTCTCATATGACAGGGCTCACCCACAGTCTGCTTACTGATCGTCTGATGCATATTGCATACAAAAATGGGAAGTGTTGGTTAATCTTGAGTTCCAGGCTGTTTTGTAAAACAAAACTGTGTTTGGGCCAATTTATTGCTAATATGCATACTTTAGGTTCTAATATGCACCTTTTCAGGGAAATAAGGTATAGAGGTATACTTTTTCAAAGGTTACTGCCCCAGTGACAGCTTTTGTACCTTTTTTTTTTTTTGTGAGAGTGTACAGTTGTCCTCTATGAGTTAACATACTGTGTAATAATAACAAATTAAATGTCATTTGTTTGTTCTCATCCTCACATTGTCAGTCACTAGTGTGTGCAAAGTTTATGGCAGCGTCACCCTGTAAATCTTACACGTCTAAACATGGACATGGTTGCTTTCTTTACACTCTGACTAAGGTCCCAAAGCATCCTGCCTCTCTTTCTCAACGTTTCTCTCTGCACACACATGCCAGATAGGCCAAAGGCGGGCATAGTTGCCATACTGTCGAGTGAACACTGCTAGATTTGAGTGGGGGAGCCAGAGAGGGAGGTGGATCTTGCGTTGTAATGCAGCAGAAGTAACGCTGACAATTGCAAACAGTGTTCTGCTACTACTGTACCAACGCTCCTAATCTCATAACATATCTCCTAAAGAGCTCTTTGGCCATGGCTGATCTCCAGGCATTCTTGTTTAAGCCATTGCCAACAAATTAACCCTCTTGTATTCCTCACAAGAGTAACTATTGGGGTCACAATAGTAACTTTTTTTAATGAAATGAGTACATTTAGTTTCAATAATAGGGTTATTGTAGTTTCATTAAAATTAAAACCATAAAAATAGTTTTGTTACTTGAAATAAAATAAATGTAAACTGAAATAAAATAAAATATTAAAATTATTTTTTTTGCTAGTTTCTGAGGCAGCATTTCTCATTTTCATTTAGTTTAACATGATGTACTAAAATAACTAAAAACAAAATAAAAATTAATAAAAACTATGTAGACAGTTAAAAACAACAAAAACTAATACAAATAGCAAAAAATACAACAAAATTACTAAAACCTTCACTAAAATGAAAATGAAACCATAAAATAGATAATCTAATTCAAAATATTAACAAAACCTATAATATTATATCAGTGATACTAAAATAACAGTGATTTGTTTTTAATATTTTGTATTTTGAGTAGTGCTGTCAAACGATTAATCAAAAAATACTTCTGTAAATACATTGTCTGTATTTATGTAAACAAAAACCTTTATTTTGGATGTGATTAATCGTGATTAATCTTTTGACAGCACTAATTTTGAGGTTAGTTCACAGTACTAGATAATATTCACTTCTTAATTATGCAGCATTTATGTCTATTAAATAATGTAAATATTAGAAAAAATCATTTTCAGTGAATGCAGTGTTTAAAGGGGTCATATGATGCTGCTAAAAAGAACATTATTTTGTGTATTTGGTGTAATGAAATGTGTTTATGCGGTTTAAAGTTAAAAAAACACATTATTTTCCACATACTGTACATTATTGTTTCTCCTCTATGCCCCGCCTTTTTGAAACGCGTCGATTTTTACAAAGCTCATCGGTCTGAAAAGCGAGGTGTGCTGTGATTGGCCAGCTATCCAGTGCGTTGTGATTGGCCGAATACCTCAAGCGTGCGACGGAAATGTTGCGCCCCTCACCATACTTTGATGCAGTGTCCCGGCCGGAGCAACGAGACAAAAACATTAAAACCCATTACAAACGAGGCATTTGTTGCATCCAGTGGGGACATAATTTGTGGCGGCCAGAAAGAGGTATGGTCCCCCACAAAGCATCGAAACGCAACAAGATTCCGCAGAGGCCTCTCCTCCTTCCAATTTCCTTGAGCTTTCTGAGTCTGGGCTAGAGTGAGCAGAGGCGGCGGGGTTGAGAACAGCGCGTCCGGCGTATTCGACGAAGGAGTGGCAACCACATGTGACGACCCCGGGCTGGACTCTGCTTCGTCCACGGTGAAAGCCGATCTGAGACTTTAGTCTTTGCAACTTTACAGATCTTCTTTATGCACCAAGAGCTTGTAACTCTCCAAAGAGAAAGGAAAAATTGAAATCGCATCATATGACCCCTGTAAGTTAAACATATAGTAAAAGTTTTTAAAATCCAACACATATAAGGCAGATTGCTGTCATCTGGAGGGAAGAATAAAGGAAATCATATATAATACCGTGGTGTAACCACTATAACTGACATAATTATTTATATTAGGTTAAGAAATATTTTTAGACAGTATTAAAGACTACTTAATCCTGGCTGATTTGTAGATAGTACAAAAAATGCTCTGTATTTTTGTAGTTTTAATTTTCCATTAATTTCCCATGCAAACATCACAAAATTTCCTATTTTTAAGACAATTTGGCTTTTTCTAATAATGGATTGTTATGGTCATATAGCAAGTTACAAAAAAGTCACTATTTCAATAAAATAAAAATAAAAAAGTAAAAGTTCAGGGGGGAAAAAACAAATTCTGGTCTAAAATTACCGAAGACCACCAGAGGGTTAAGGAATGGAGGTGATCTATTTTTTCTCTCTGTAGTCTCGCTAAAGCAACCTAAACCTCTACATTATTACAAAAACACTCTTCACCAAGCAGACCTGGGATATGTAACTTTGGGATTCCCCTTATACATCTTATTGTCATTGCAAAATGCATGAGTAAGTTTTTAGTTCCCTCAATATCAGAAAAGCTAATGGAAAATAATAGAAATGCCACACCAGCTTGTTTAGACATAGTCAGGTTCTAGAAATATCCTCCTTTCCATAGGCTATTGTCAGGAACACAACAGTTCCTTGGTCATAAACATGGCCTCCTACACATTGCAACAGGCTGCAGCTGTTTGGACCAATGAAATGCAGTTTTGTCTCTGGCACTCCTTCTATGGCCCAAAATACTACTGTAAATACATTGTTGTCTGTATTTAGTTTATTAAACTGCTTCAGTGTGTGCGCACAAAGCTGGTCTTGTCTCGCATGTTGAATGTCAACAAGCAGTTTAAACCACTTTGCTACACTTTGCATCTGCGTAACTCTTTCTGTCTGTGTTTATCATTTCAAAAGCCCCCCAGCGAGGTCTTTTTGGAGGAAAGGTCACTGGTAGTTTGAGTACTTTGCAGAGGTCACAGCGCCTGAATGGAAATGCATGGCGTCCGGGCTTTTATTACCCATCATGCACCTTCCAAACAAAGCTATAGAAAAAAACAGAGCTTTGAATTGATCACAAAAGACTGCCGAGAATCGAATCTTAGATACAGTGGAGAATAAAGGAGATGGGCATTTGAAAATAAACTGTTTGTTTTGGTTAGTCATTATTAAAGCTTCAGCTGAGCTGTGATAGGCAGCTTCACATTAGTTTGGCGAAATACAATCTGTAAACTTCTATAAATGCCCACAGACATTTTGCTCTCATTGTAATTTTGGTAACTTTGGTTTGTGGCCATGCTGAACCAATCTGTTTTGCATGCAATTTCATTGTGTGCCCTAAACTGATGTTTAACATTTAGAAAGTAACGCACACATACAATTACAAAGCAGGTCTTTATTTGGTATGTTCAGCAGTGCTTAGAATATGTTTTTCCTGGAAATTACCCACATATTACAGACTGACTGGAATAATTTGTCATGAATATGGTATATAACAGTGGTTCTCAACTGCTTCATGTCATGGGCAGCAGCAAAAATGCAAATAAAAATACTTCACATTTACCAATTTCCTTTTTTGTGTAGGTGGGTAAATAACACCTCTCCTCTGTTGTTTATGCATTTGCAAATTTGTCAGTTTTCCTATTTAACCTCAGCTATGATAATCTGTTTGCATATTATTGATATTACTATTCAAAAGTTTGGGTCTGTGAAATTTTTTTAAGTCTCTTACAGTCACCAAGGCTGTATTTATTTGATCAAAAACAGTAAAATAATTTTTTTATATATTTAAAATATAATTTATTGCTGTGATGGCAAAGCTGAATTTTCAGCAACCATCACTACAGTCTTCAGTGTCACATGATCCTTCAGAAATCTTTTGGGTGGTGGTCAACAAACCTTTTGTTTAGTGCTGTCAAACGATTAATCGCGATATATACATTTTAAGAACAACATTTATTTGAAATAGAAATCTTTTGTAACATTATAAATGTCTTGACTGTCACTTTTGATCAATTTATTGCATCCTTACAAAATATAGTAAAATGGTACAGTATTGTTCATAGTAATTTTACATTTTACATTTAATCATTTAGCAGATGCTTTTATCCAAAACTACTTACAAATGAGGAGAGCAATAGAATCAATCAGACCAACGAGAGAGCAACAGTATACAAGTGCTGTGACAAGTCTCAGTTAGTCTAGCACAGTACACAAAGCAAGTTTTTTTTAAAATAAATTAGATAGAATAGGTAAGTGCTAGTATTAATTGGTCAGGTATAGTGGTCGACCGATATATCGCCAAGGCCGATATATCGGCCGATATTTGCCATTTTTTAAATATCGGCATTGGTCGATAAGCTTTTCTGCTTGGCCGATGTGTTCGAGGCGGGACTTTTATTTTGATGGCACTGAGAGCGGCAGCGCCTGAGCACACAGTGCTCACATTCTCCCTCTTGTTTACTGTCGTTGTTAACAGTTCTGTCTAATACGGATAGAAGTCTGTCTAATCAGATAGAACGGTTAAACAAAGGAATTAATGTATACAAAAAGTATTATAACGATTGCTTTTATAATGATTCCCAATGCACGTTTACTTACTTTTTAATTATATTTTTATTAAATATTTATGTATTTGTGAAAAATACTTTGTCATCTAAAGTATAAGTATGTTTATTTTACACATTTATTTTTTAATCCATTTTCAAATCATTTCAAATTTCTTAAATATCAATTCAAATTCAAAACAAATTATATCGGCTTTATATCGGCTATCAGCCCCCCTGCTTTCCAAGATATCGGCATCGGCTGTCAAAAAACCAATATCAGTCGACCACTAATCAGGTACTGGCGAAAAAGATGTATTTAGATGTTTTTTGAAAATGGCGAAAGACTCAGCTGTTCGAATTGAGAACGACCTGTTCCACCAGCTGGGAATGGTCCAGGAAAAGATCCGTGAAAGTGATTTTTAATTTAACACATTGCAATTTCTCTAAGGATTTTTTGCACCTAAAATTGGTGTTAAATTTGGATCCTGAGACAACTGCACAAGAATCACTATTATACTGGAAATCAAGCTATTCATAACAATTTGAGACTTTAACTGTAAGTCTTTAAATATCGATATAAAGTTTGATGCTGTAAATGTCACAGAACCCCCTAATGCAGAAATCTTTTTTTTTTAATGCGCACATGATCTAAAGCAGAGGTGGGAATTATTCAGGCATAATGCAATACTAATTTCTTGTAACTAACATCTCACTTCCTCTTAACTCACCCTTCCATCAGTCATTGTTTTGTCTGATGATTGTAATTCATTATTTGGAGTTAGCAAATTGTTGCCCTACTGCAGTGTTTCCCAACCTTTTTTCTGCCGTGGCACAGTTTTGATATGTAAAAAATCCCAAGGCACACCACTAAACATTCAAAAAAAAAAAGAAAAAAGAAAAAGATAGAAAGGGAAAAAGGTTTTTTCTTCCCCAATAATTAAACATTTCGTCATCAGAGTTGGTATTTTCGCTTTATATATGATCACACACTTACTCTTAATTTCTGAAAATCATACTCAAATGGAGTTAACAAGGTTTTTGACTCTGGCCAACTTATCTGGCATGGTCTAAGGATTCACACTCGCACATGGGATTAACAGTCGCTGGGATAACATTCGGTGGGATGGGCAAGGGTGTGGGCAAGAGTGTGCTTGTGGTGAAAACACTGGCCTACTGAATGCACATTTTACTATTTCTTGGGGGCAAATCATAGTGTAATTCCTTAAAATGTATCTGCCCTTTACCCAGTGCACTTGGAACATTTTACAGAATATAAACATAATATTTAATGTCTATTTGTATTATCACTAGGGGGAGACAATGTCACTGCTGTTATATTTATTCTGAAAGCACCAGTTTCATGTAACATTTTCTAAGGTCTTTGGCTTGATCTTACATGTTGGGAAAGCTCTCAGTGTATCATGTTTCCTGCTTTCCAGCAATGCACCTTCCATTACATTTGACTTTTCTTCACTGTTCCCACCCCCTAAACGACAAAAACAAAGGATCTGCAATTTAGCACACACTTTAATCCAAAACTGCATTCAAGGTTTGCATTTTTGCCAGAATATTTACCCACTCTCATGTTGTTCCAAACCTGTATGACTATTTTTTCTTCTGCAGATCACAAAAGGTAGACCGGTGGGGTTCAAATATCAAAGAATCACAATAATATTCATTGTATCTTCTTTTGAGTTCCACAGAATAAAGAAAGTCATACATGTTTGTAACAACACAAGGTTGAGAAATGACAGAATTTTCATTATTGGGTGGACTGTCATATTAACGGCCAATGATTTCATGCATTCGTTTTTTTTTTATTCAACAAAAGTGAGTGAAGTGAAAAAGTGAGTGAAGTGACATGTGGCCAAGTATGGTGACCCATACTAGGAATTAGTGCTCTGCATTTATCCCATCCAAAGTGCACACACACAGCAGTGAACACACACACCGTGAACACCCGGAGCAGTGGGCAGCCATTTTTTTGCTGCGGCGCCCGGGGAGCATTTGGGGGTTCGGTGCCTTGCTCAAGGGCACCTCAGTCGTGGTATTGAAGGTGGGAGAGAGCGCTGTACATTCACTCCCCCCACCTACAATCCCTGCCGGTATGAGACTCAAACCCACAACCTTGGGTTACGAGTCCGACTCTCTAACCATTAGGCCATGACTTCCCCATACAAAAGATACATTATCTGATCAAAAGTGACTATGCTACGAAAGATTTCTATTTCAAATAAATGCTGTTCCTTTGCACTTTATATTCAGCAAAGAAACCTGAAAAAATGTATCACAGCTTCCACAAAAATATTAAGCAGCACAACTGTTGTCAATGAGAATAAAAATGGTTCTTGAGCACCATATCAGCATATTATTAGAATAATTTCTGTAGGATCATGAGACACTGAAGACTGGAGTAATGGCTGCTGAAAATTCAGCTTTACCATCACAGGAATAAATTACATTATAAAATATATTAAAATCGAAAAAAGACTTTAAATTGCATAAATATTACTGTTTTGATTGTATTTTACCAAATGAATGCAGCCTTAGTGAGCATAAAAAACTTCCGATCGCAAACTTTTGAATGCTTGACCACCATCATCATCATCGTCGTCATCATAGCAAATCAAGGGACATGGGTTTAATTCCCAGGTTAAAAAAGTACCTTGAAAGCAAGTCTCTTTGCATATAATCCTAGACATTCATGTAACATTCATGTGCATCAGCACGCTTCAACTTGAGGTGAAGGCAACACTGTACACCGATTAAGAGCGACTTCCATGATAATTTACAGTAATCCAAATGTATCAATACGTGGCGTGTAAAGCGTGTTTACACACATCCACATGAGTGTTTTGCTGACCCAACCTAACCAGTGATTCACCACACTCCTCCAGACTCATTACATTCAGCGGCACAGTCAGATGAGACGGAAGAGGACTCGAGGAAAGAGATGAGGGACAATGAAGTCCCCTTGTTCCTCTCTCACGGAAGCTCACAGGGTTTGGGTCATTTAGCGGAACTGGAGGGGGTAATAGACAGAAGAGGAGAAGTTGTGGACACTGTACTGTAAGACTTCATGACTAAGGATTTCCCTGTGACTGCTGATTGCTCTCCCTCTCTTTTTCTCTGTGGCTATTGGTCACGAGTGGCGGCGCTGTCAGCCAGCACAGCCTCTAGTATAAGAGCCATGCTTCAACATGAAGGCTCAGTTTTCTGTTAGGACGCCACTGGGGTTTGGACTTATACATTGACCGGCCTTCTTTGTTTGCACTGTCTGTCAACAACTGCATGTAAGGTATGGAGAGTGAATCATTACGAGCTTTGTGTATAATTTGATTTCAACAACGCATAACGAGATTGAATATTCACTTTGTTGGATGCACATATTCAGTGGCTGGGAAATGTGTTTTATTGGAAGTCTCACACTTAACTGAGATCTACTTGGCTTGTCATTGTAGGCCCGTGTTAAGCATGTTTGGTTAACATGGTTGTGTAGCTATTTAAAAGAGATTATAAGTCGATTTGGACTAGCTTTTATTATGATGCTCTATTATTGTGGGAGAAATCAGTGGCAGACATCCATAAACCAACCTGGATGGAATCAGTGGATTTTGTGGCATTTTCGGTGCCGATTTTAGAGTAAAAATCTGCAGTTTGGGTTTAAATATAGTAAAATGTTATATAGTTATATATTTAATTTTATTTAGAGAGACAAATAATGGCAGTTAAATATTAGCAGTATTAACTAAAATATTCACATCAACTGTAGTCCCTGGAAAGCAGTGCTTTTTTTTTTTTTATAGGTGAACATAACGTGCATGTATTTCCTGTAATGTAGGTGGTTGCTCTAAGATCACTGGATCCATTGGATAGAATGATTTTTTGTACCTCACCTCAATGTGCAGAATATCTTTACTCGGTTGCTGGGTCTGTAAATATGAATGCACTATACAAGTTTAATTCTCACAGTTTGGAAAGAAATTTAATTAGATGTTTCCAGTTTAACCCAGATATCAGATGTACATATAAATAGATATATCCTCGATGCACCTGCCTTGTTACTTTGACCGCTAGAAACAGCACAGCCGCAGCTATCTGCAACATCGTCATCACTCCAGTTCATCCAGCCACAGCCAGAAACCTCTTCATGTTACTCACTGGGCAAAGGATGGCCACTAATACAAATCTCTGTGTCTCTTTTCCAGTTTTTCATCCCACTCATAAGCAGGCACCCAGTCATGTAGAGAGCAGCGCGTGGAGGACACCCAGATCACTTTCAGCACTTTCTACACAAAGAGGTAATTGTGAGATATTTCTCACAGAGAGAAATGAATAAAGGCACAGAAAGCCATGGAGAATACACTATTCAGTGTGTGCCTGAACGCAGCTGGGCCTGTCTGTTAGGAAAACCCATTGGGTCGTTTATACATTTTCCCGTAAGTGTCGTCAAAATTGGAAGTTGCATTAGGTCGTTATGGGGTTGTGATTTCCTGTTGAACGAGTGAGCAATCAGTGACAAGGGTTGAGTAAATAAAGTGCCCTCTCAGTATAAAATGGTTTATATAAAGAAAATATGCATAAAAAGCATATCTGACATTGTTTTTATATCATACTGGGTATGGCAGAGAACTTAATACTATTCATGGTCCTTCCAAGTCCATGAAAATCTTTGCACGGGGCTCTCACTGCACGCCACAGCATTTGCGATATTTTTTTTTTACAAACTTCTCAAAAGCAGCATTGTCCAATAATAATAAACAAATATATTTTTCCTTTGCTTCAGAGCCAAGAGGTCAGACAGTAATTGGCATGGCAAAGACAGCAGAAATTAAGTAGTTTTGTGTTGTTTATGTGTGTTTTGAACATTTTGAAACAAGTCACCCACAGGTCATTGTAGTCACTAGATAAGAGAATCTAATCAAGTTAGACTATATACAGTCAAGTTACACTATATATATATTACAGTAAAAACCTGTTCTAGTAAGCAAACATCTGAAATTTATTATGACAGTTGTGTCAGGATTAAGTTGTCTTGCATTGACTAGCAATGACTCACATTTACTTAAAAGTAAGGAAGGTCATGAATGTGTCTTGCTCATGTGAAAGCTGGGAAACCTAAAAAGTGTTTGTTCTCTTTTGATATTTATTGAATTGGCATTTTCTTCTTTCTTATTGTCAGTCCATGGTTAAATGAAACAGCATATATCACTTTTGGAATGAGGACAGCAGAATCCGTGACTGTAAAAGCAGAAGTTCGAGGGATGTTTATCTACTTGATTGCGAGAGTTTGAGAGTGGGGTAATCGCTGTGTTGATGGGAGCCCAAGAAGCATGACCACACTGCACATGACACAAGCATCATTTGGGGATTTTTTATTTTATTTTCTTGAAATCATGGGACCCCAGATGATATTTAGTGATTTAATTGAAGTCCTCAACACTGTTTAAAAGATTTCTCAGTGATCTTTGTAATTTATCGTACAGTATTTATAAACATAGCGATGCACAATATATCGGTGCCATATCATTTATCATATTGAAGTTATGTTTAAAGGGAAAATTCTGAAAATTCTGTCATTGATTACTCACCCTCATGTCGTTCCAAACCTGTAAGACCTTCGTTCATCTTCGGAACACAAATTAAAATATTTTTGATGAAATTCGAGAGCTTTCTGACCCTGCATAGACAGCAGCAGAACTACCATGTTCAAGGCCCAGAAAGGTAGTAAGAACATCTTTAAAATAGTTCATGTGACATCAGTGGTTCAACCGTTTTTCGACCATTTTTAACATGGTTTCAACAATTTTATGAAGTTACGAGAATACTTTTTGTGCGCAAAGAAAACACAAATAACAACGACAATTTCTTCTCTTCTGTGTCAGTCTTCGACACGTGTTCACGACAGTTCCACGATGCATACATGTACATTCCTCTGCTTGCAAACAAGCCGCAGCACATCCTCTACGTTCTACGTCAGAACACCGGCTGCTACGTTAGCAGCACCACGCGTCATTATTTTTGTCGTCTTTGTGCACAAAAAGTATTCTAGTAGCTTCATAAAATTACGGTTGAACCATTCAAGTCACATACGTACCTGTCTATGCAGGGTCAGAAAGCTCTCGGATTTCATCCAAAATATCTTTTAATTTGTGTTCCGAAGATGAATGAAGTTCTTAAAGGGTTAGTTTACCCAAAAATGAAAATTCTGTCATTAATTACTCACCCTCATGTCGTTCCAAACCGGTAAGACCTTCGTTCATCTTCGGAACACAAATTAAGATATTTTTGATGAAATCTGAGAGCTCTCGGACTCTCCATAGACGGCAAGGATACTACCACGATCAAGGCACAGAAACGTAGCAAGGACATTGGTAAAATAGTCCATGTGACATTAGGGGTTCAACTGTAAGTTTACAAAGCAAGTTTACATAGTAAGTTTACCGACTTCCGCCACTTTGGAGAGTACCCCAGAACGCAATCAACATAATCAGCGTTGTTTACGTTCAGTAGAAAGCTTGTGCATGCTGAACGTATACAACGCGGATTACGCTCAGTGAAAGCACGCATATGCTGAGCGTAAACAACGCTGATTATGTTGATTACGTTCTGGGGTACTCTCCAAAATGGCGGAAGACGGTACCTTGGGGAGAAGTATTGTTGAATAAATTGTAATATAAAAGTAACTGCTAATTTTTATCTCACAATTGAGGCTTTTCTTGCAATTCTGAGAAATAAAGCTTGTTTTCACCATGGAATAAAAAATGAAATGGTATAGAGTTTATATATTGCCATCCTGCTAAAAAATAAACTTCCATATAATGCCTAAATTCATTTGCAGCTCGTAAACTCACTGCCATTTTTACTATTTTATTTTTAATTTATTTCAACAATACCATAGACTTTTAATATCTGCCATTTGTCGTTATCAGCTGCAGTTGAATTCCTTGTAATGTTCGTCACCTGGTTTGTACCGAATCAAAACCCAAATAAGAGCAGCTCTTCCTAGAACTGACACTCTTGCTTATCTTGAGGCACAAGAGGAAGGAAAAGGGTGCTGTGAAGACACTGCCAGAAGGTTCATCCTCCTACTTGAGAACTGTCCTTCCCTTGCCCATCCCACCGAATGTTATCCCAGCGACTGTTAATCCCATGTGCGAGTGTGAATCCTTAGACCATGCCAGATAAGTTGGCCAGAGTATGGAAAGTTCACTGTGTGCTGCAGAGACATAGAATTTACACACCGGCAGTCTGTTCCCCCGAGGGAACAGGGTGTCTCTGCAAACAGGAACAGAAAGTGTGAGTGTTATTTTTGGTTCCGCTTGCCTCACTGCCTTACTAGACAGGGTGGGTGGTGAAGTGTGGGCAGCATAATATGGTTCTTTGCAAGACCCCTGTCCACTCATCATGTGCAGGTTACTGCAGTTTCCAAAATTCCAGCGAAACCCAAGAGTTATATTCATATTTGCATATAAGCAGTTACTCACTAAATTAGTGAACGAGCTCATATCTGATATTGCAGACTTGGCCTCTGAATGAGGCATACTGATCAATTGTTTCCTCTGCTAGCTTCTTTGGCTAATGCTAGTTGCATTGTAGGAAGTGGTTTAAGTTTTTGTAAACTGTACTAACTCTGTTACAATCTAGTAGCAGTTAATTGGCGAAATTTTGACCCATGGGGTGTATTAGTGTATTAGTAGTCAGATTTGTACGTTTCCTGGAATAGTTGTGTTTAGGATATTTGTTGGGGTATTGGCCTGGTGGTTAGTGCAGGCAGTGTGAGTTTGAGTACTTGTAATTTCCTGATTCTGTACCCACCCTGTTGTTTCTTTCTCCTTTATCACCGTCTTTGTGAATTAAGGAAGACATGCATGTACTTTTCAACTATGCAAATAAATATTTGCAGTCACAGCTTCTAAATGGCTGGAATAACATGTGAAAATCTTAGAATACAACAATATGGACTATTTCTGTCTGCTTGGCATATATGTTCAATGGCCTCAATAATTTTGAAAGTAAAGTAATATTTTTAAAATATCATTTCATTTTCCAGAAAACACATTTATTTCATTTTATTTCATTTTTTATTTAATATAGCATTTTATTATTTACAAAAATGTAATACAATTTATTAGGTTTTTAATTTGCAGTAATACATAGAAATTCTGTCATATTTCTGTCATATAATTTACGTTTACTTCATTTACTAAATAGATACTGTTACATAGTACATACCTTTACATTTACTTTTACATAGTTTTACATATAAAAGACGACACACAAGTATAATAGTATATTGAATGCTGTAAGGCTTTGTAAGTATGCAGGTGTGTTTTTATGCGTGTATAAACTTTGTGGCCCACTTTTTCTATTTTTCTTCATCCTTTGATGTAGAGATTTCATGAATTCAGTGGCTACTGTGACAATAGGGCACTTTGATAACTGGCTTTGTTTGGATGCGTCTCCATCATGGCAGTGTATGCCTGGCATTCGCCGATGGGCGGTGTGGGAGAGCAACGTCACAGGAGGAGGTGGCGTACGCACAGAGCAGCGTCAGTATATGCCGAGTAAATACGTCACTGTGTACAGGGCTGAGACTCAAATCTTCTGTTGATACAATAGTGATAGAAGAATGCCCAACTCTGACTGTTCAGTGGACTTCTGAGAAACAGCCATGCTATCAGCTTGTTTCTTCACTGAAAGAGCTGAGAAATGTTTACTAGTTATTTGACCAGTTATTCATTAGTGGTGTTTGCTAAAGCTATTGCTCATATTTAAAACCAAAGTTACAAAAATTAGCTATTCCTATCCCAATTAAGAAGTAGAGATGACTATATGTAAGTCATTGATAGTCTGATTCCATTAGGGATGTGCAATATGCTGGTACCATATCAGTTACTGGCTGATATAAGAGATATTGATATTAGAGATAAGTTACTGGCTTTGGTCAGTATTTAATATTTAATTAGCTAATTTTCCCAATTTTTACATTATATTAATACATAAACACTGTTAAATGTACTCTTTAGCAGGATCTCAAAATGAATATTTTTCATACCGTACATTATAATGTTATGATGCCTAAGTCCCCCATTAGCATTTAATATATGACTTTATTATAGACCATAACAAAAATAATTATCACCTTTTCTGTACTATTAGAGAGTAAATGTGTAAATACTGTGGCTCTGTGACACTATCAAAACATTGCTCTGTTTGTTTGAGAATCCCAATCAGGGATGCGTTTCCCAAAACATTGTAAGCTAACTATGGTTGCCAGTTTCATTGAACTCTATTGGTTACAACGGAACTTGCAACCATAGTTGCTTTTGGGAAACGTACCCCAGCCTGACACAACAACACTGACTCAGTATGAGTTTGGGGGCGGGACTAGCTGTCTGACCAATGACAGATTGCTTAGATTGTTTTTCCAAAAAGTCACTTTACTCTTGCAGTTGAGTAAAGTGTTTTCCACACTCTTAAGGTGCGGTCACATTAGTGAAATTTTAATAAAATTCCTCAGGCAAAAAAAATATCCATTGTCAATCAATGCAGTGAATATGTGTGACTAACTTGAACCTGTTGCAAAATATGTGTGGGAAAAGAAAATTCCTGATCATTCAAATGAAAATTCACCAAACAACAGTAAATGTGACTACACCTTTACACGAGTCATATCTATAAACCAGAATATTTTAGTGCATCTGTACATAGCTGAGTTAAAGCTGCTCTGTACCTGCTCAAAATTCAGCATAAAGATGCAATGCTGGATAAAAGCCAGAGTAGGCCTAAATTATGCCTGCTCTGACCCACCTCAGCCCCTATTATCAAAACACAGTTAACACACAATTGTGATAAATCCAAAGGTCTGTCATGAAACTCTAGATGGTGCAGTTCGATACGTTCAAATCAATCTGACATAATGGCATCATTATTCACATGGCACAGATGATTGGTTATTTTCATACCAGCAGCCAATGAGCTTGCTGCTTAACATTCAAATACCCGGCTAGTGCTGGCTGTAGCAGTTGCAGCGCAAACACTCCACCTTCCCCAGCTCCACCTGTATAGGTCTACTATGGGGTGATTTCATGCATGTTATTATGGGGGTTATTTAATATATGTTATATGTGCAGCAGCAGTTTTTCTTACATGCTCATAGCAGCATGTCTGTGTATGTTTTGGCAGTAGCAGGTCTCAGTGCTTGCTGTGCCACAGCAGCAGCAGCAGCAGATCTATTCCACCAAGATCAAACACATTAACATTGTCATGTATATTAATATGCTGAACTCTCTGAGAAGACAGACCTGGACAGAACTGTGTCAATACATTTATGCCACCTCTGAGCAGCATTCAAGAGCTTCTGTGCCATCTTTGCAGTGAAAATTTGGCATTAAAGTGTTTTTAGAAAAATAATAATGTAGCTCTGGTGCCACATCCATCTTATGAATCTTATCTTGCCTCATTAAGTTTAAAATCAAATACCAGCAGGTTATCAACCACCCCGGTGGCCTGGTTCTGTGGCACATCAGTCCATCTGTTTGCGAGACAGTCCGTTCCAAAGCTCCGCTCTCCTGGAACTGAGTCAACCTCTGGCAACTGCCCTGGTGACAAAGCCTGAAAGTGTTCACTGACCAGTGTGAACCACAAAGCTTGTAGTGTGCGTGCCCCCCTCCACCGCTGAAATGTACACTGTGGGCTAAATACTGCTTCAGTGCCATCTCAATAGGAGCTGCTTTGCTTATTGTACCTCTAGTACAATAAGCTTTTCTCCATAGGTGGCGCAGTCCCTTTCCACAGAATAGTTTGTGATGTGGTTCTACTGAGATGCACCAGACAGGCCTCAGATGGCTTTATCTTACATAGCGTGCATACTCAGCACCCCATCTTTTTCAAAAAGTACACTTAAATTCCAGTTCCTTTTTGTATCTTAACAGCAATGTCTCCAATAACAGCAAAGTCATGCTTGTTTGCATATTGGTCTTCTGTAGCACCCCAAAAAGAGGAACTCCTTCACTAGGGACTCCCCAGGACCGCAGAAGAAACAGGGTGTGGGCCTTTCTGTTTTGTGGGGTGAGGAGGTTTTGGAGGCATTTCCAAATTGAAAAGGCTACTCACATGAGCTTCAATAGAAAAGAAAAACACCACCTGACCCTCGCATGACTTCCCCCATCACACTCATCGTTACTTCTGAGAATGTATTTATTTAGAGCTATCAGTCTTCTTGTAGAATGGAGCACAGATCTAATGAAAAATGCCATAGGCTGTTGATAATCTTATGGGCAATTTTAGGACATCCAAATGACATTATGAATGCATCATTTGGTGGTTAAATATCAAATTTGAATATAATATTACATGCCTAAAATTCTCTAAATGTTTTTTGGGTTACCACCATATATATAATATATATATTTTTTTTTTTTGCCAAGCTACATGATTTAGATTTTTTTTTTGGTTCTTCATGTGTACACTTAATTCTGTTTTTAATTATAACTGCAAGCTTTTATTGTTATTGTACCTTTTAAATATGTAAAGCCACAGTCTATAAATAAACTTTTAAAAAATCTTTTTAAAATTTTTGTCATATAACAACATTTAATATTATAGAGAGATATGCAACCATCTCACTGGTGCTCAGGGCCATCCTTTGGGCGATGCAACTGGTGCGGTCGCACCAGGCCCCGTGCTTTGAGGGGGCCCGGCAGCGAACGCGACCGTGAACCGACAGAGGGGGCCCCACTCCCTACCTCGCACCGGGCCCCGCGTCAGCTAAGGACAGCCCTGCTGGTGCTGCTTTATAAATGTAAAACTTTTGAAAGAAAGAAAACTCTTACAAAGGCTATATTTTTGTCTTTACAAAAACACAGAAAAAACATTAATATTGTGACATTTTAACGTTTTTTATATTATAATATATTTTCTAAGATGTTTTTGAAAGAAGTGTTTTATGCTCATCAAGGCTGCATTTATTTGATCAAAATACAGTAAAATATCAGTAAACAGTAAAAAAAATTAAAATACAGTAAAATGTAATTTTTATGTTTTTATCTATTTTAAAATGTAATTTATTCCTTTTTTGCAAAGCAGAATTTTCGGAAATCTTTCTAATATGCTGATTTGGTGCTCGAAACATTTCTTATTGCTATCAGTGTTGAAAAACCTTTGATGATGGAAACTGCTTTTTTCAGGATTTTTGATGAATAGAAAGCGCAAAAACCCACATTTGTTAGAAATCCATTTACTTCATATTCACTTCCTCTAACCATTTCCTTTGCAGACACCCCACCACTCTTCGGGCTGGACTGCACGGTGACAGCAGCCCGCCCCCCGCGTCCCCCAGCCATGTCGTCACGCATTGGCCTGCGCCTGCAGCTCATGCGGGACCAAATGCAGCAGGAGGAGCAGCGGGAGCGGCAGCAGCAACAGGCAGCATCCATGCATTACATGCAGCATCACATGCCAGGCCCACCAGCACCTTCGCCAGCCATCAGTGCACCAACACACTTCCAGTCGCCCATGCAGGTGCCTGTTGAAGTGTTAAAGGTAGGCATATCCATCAGCGTATGTGACCGTATCTCACATTTACATTTATGCATTTAGCAGATACTTTTATCCAAAACAAGTTTGAAAAAAGGGGAAGAAAAGCAATTAATCAAAGAGCCAACAATAATGCCAGGTCGTGTGACCACATTAACCAGTATGACTCATCCATCAAAACCTTTCATGAGTGCAAGAGATTTTCTATTTTTGTGAAAATACTTTGCCAAGACTGATTATTAGTGGGATGTGCCCTCTCCCTAATATCTTGCCAAATTCCCTCTAATCATCGTGCGGTTCTCTGTTCCGGGGTATGAATGAGCTTCCCCATGAGACCCTAATCTTGCCTTCCATTAGGTAGTCTAGCGCTCTGGCCACCCTAGTGGTCCCAACAGGGTGAATGGGTTTTAAGGAGTGCACGAAGACCAAATTAGGCAAGATTAGGTCCTCCGGTAATCTCCTCTCGTGTTGCGGTGAAAGAGTAGTGGGCAAAGTCCAGAAGTCAGTGGGTCATGCAGGACTGACTACAGCTTTAGTGTGCTGGATTACATTTCAACTAAGATCAGAAACAAAGCAAGGAATATTTGTAGAAGAATGCGGTGGAACGGCAGCCAGGTAAGAGGAAAAAGACAGAAAAGAGGGGCCGGTGTTACATAACTTATTTAGAGATAACACACAGGAAGACATTCTTACAGGTGACATGCTTCTGTATGATTCTGTCGTTGGTTTCCTGGATTGTTATCAGTTAGTTTAAAGAAAGCAATTCTGTCCTCAGCATGCAGATGTGGAATTTTGAGTTTGGGTGTGTGTGATGTTATGAAACTTTGTATTGCACCTACATACAGTTTTTTTTTAGATTTGTTTTTTTTTCAAAGCCTGACAAAAAGCCCCGCAGTTTTTTTTTTGGAACTGTAAAGCTTCTTGTGCTCCTTTGAATAGACAGATAAAGTCTCTGTTCTCAATCAAGTTACTTGCTCAACAATTTGTTTGTGTAACCAGAAACATTGTTAAGGTTTGTTCAACTTCCTCCAAGACAGTAATCGCTGACAAATTAACTGAATCATTCAAACTGAACTTCAGATTTAGGAAGTGTTGATATTAGAGAAAGAGACTGACAATCATTTTGACTGGCATTTTGTATCGATATTTAGAATTTTCAACTTAATTGTATCAGTTCATAAAAAGCGGTAAAAGTAATACTAATATAATTAATAATAATAAATAGAATGCATATTGTGATGTTATTGGTATACTTTAAGATAATTTATTTGTGTTAAAAAGCAGAAATTAAGCCAGTAAGATGTTATTAAAAGAAGTCTCACCAAGGATGCGTTTATTTGATCAAAAATGTGTGAAATATTAATACAATTTAAAATAACTGGTTTCTATTTGAATCTGTTTTAAAATTTAATTTATTCTTGTGATGGTACAGCTGAATCCTTCAGAAATCATTCTAATATGCTTATTTGGTGCTCAAGAAACTTTTCTTGGTAAAACAGTTTAGCTGCTTAATATTTTTGTGGAAACCATGATACATTTTTTCAGGATTCTTTGTTTAGAAAGTTCAAAATAACATTTATTTGAAATAGAAATCTTGAGTATAGCATAAATGTCTTTACTGATAAATTCACTGCATCCTTGCTGAAAATGCCTTGCTTGTATTAATCTTACTGACCCCAAATGTATTAATGGTAGTGATTAATTTAATTTCAATTGAAATACTATATGTATAGCTACACTGTTATGTTCCTTGAGTGTAAATGGCAATAAATTGTGCCACTAGCATGTTGTTGCTGCCCTCCCATGCAGCCAACCATGTGTCACCTCAGGATTAAACAACAGCAGCTCCTATTTCACACAGTACCGTATCATTTAACTGGACATTTACCCCCACCGTTCCTAGATTGAATAAAAGTATGTAATGAAGGGCTCCATGTGAGATGAACTTCTAACCACAACTAACCTTCTGTAATTTCACCTCTGAGAGTTTAGAGCAACTGGCCCTGCCTGAAATGCCTTTATATAGCGTTCATAGAGGGGTTTAACACCAGGGGAAAGTCCTCCCAGACAGTGTCCCCACTTTACAGCTTGTGTGTGTAAACTGGAGTCCTGTATCCTTCACTTAAACTGCCCATAAAAGTTTTACTTGCTCCAACATATGTGTTAATCTTAAAGTGAAAGTGCTCAGACTGGGATTGAATAATTTGGGAGCTAAAGTGTAAAGGCTTTCATCCACTAATCCTGAGGCTTGTTTTCATTCAGGAATGTGGTATTATGGCTAATATTTTCCATCGGCATACAGACACCGTTTTGTTGATATGCATGCTTGCTAGAATGTGAGCACAGTCATGCATACGTGCACAGGGCAATATGTTGTTTTATTAACACTTAAATCCATTTTTCTTTTCGTCAGTGCACATCTGTTGCACATTTAGTTAAATGTCAGTTTTGTGTCCTGAATCACTCGGTTAAAGTCAGTCTGGCTTTGAAGTGAAAGAATGAGGCCAGTCCGGTCAGACGTAACTTGTAACCATTCTGAACCTCCATCTGCAGGTGCCTGTGTGATTCAGTGAACTTCTGGAGGCTCTTTCTGGCACCTGTGTTTCCCGTACATGCCTAGATTTAAACCCCACAGTTACATAACAATCTATAACGCTGGTGGAGCCTGGAGACTTTGGCTTGATTTTATTTGTAATGTGTAATGGTGACAGTTAAAACACTGTTCTTTCCACTGAAAGAGTAAATTATGAGACATGATGGTGCCAGGTGGTGCACACTTTTTTTTTTTTAACTTCTGTGTTTAATACTCAATGTGTGGGTTTAAAAAATGCAAGTCATTGCATTCTTACAGTTTTTATATCAGTCAAAATATGTTTCCACTACCATTCAAAAGTTTGGAGTCAGTATAATCTTTTCATTCTTTATGAAAAAATAAAAAAGTCTCTTATGCTCACCCAAGGCTGCATTTGTTTGATCAAAAACACAGTAAAACAGCAATATTGTGGAATATTATTACAGTTTATAAGAACTCTATTTAACATATTTTAAAATGTAATTTATTCCTGTGAAAGCTGCTTTATATATTATATTATATTATGTTATGTTATGTTATGTTATGTTATGTTATGTTTACAGGTGCAGACCCATCTTGAGAACCCTACAGACTACCATATTCGACAGTCTCAGCGGCAGCAGGTCAAGGAGTACCTGTCCACCACATACGCCAGCAAGCAGGCTGTACATGCGGTCACAAGCTTGGTACAGCCCTCTCCTCCCACCATGCCCCAGGGTCAGACAGGAACCGTCCCACCATCCATGCCCTCTCCCTGCATGCGCACTGAGCAGCTCATCACCTCTGCAGGGAACAGCACACCCAACAGTCCCATGTCCATGCTCAACATCGGCTCCAGCCATGAGAATGAGGTAGTTCAGCGTTTCTTCATTTTCATACGGTTGTGGTTGTAATCATGTCTAGGCATGTTTGATATGAACACTTTTCCCATAACATGTCCTTACATTCATCATGATTCAGTTTGTTGGTGTTTAATTTACAGTTAGTATATCTTTTGCAGTTTTATACTTAGCACCATGATTCCTCTTTGAGTTCACAGAAATCTAACATTTAGTAAATGACAAAGACTTGCTCATCTCTCATACAACATGCCGTTCATGATTCATGCTTTTTTCGTGGGTGTTATTTGCTCAAGTGCACACAAAGGTCAGGGTGTTAACTAACTTAACTTCATTGTCATTGGAGTTTAAGTGGCCAATTATGGCCGTGGAGGTATAATTTAAGATTAAAGAGTGACAGGGAACCCTAGGCAGGACGGCCCTTTGGAACAGAACAGACTTTGGTCCTTCCTTCCTTCCTCTGCTCCCAGTGCCACCAAATCCTATGGGATCCTAAGTGAATGTGTGCTTGTGGCATACTAACGACCTTTGTGAGCTAAACTACACAAGGATAATGTCTGTAGGGCTGTTAAGAGGAATACATCTTTCATTGGTAATTTCTAGAACATTTTTCCTTTGGATATTGTCTTATTTTGAAGAATTTATAGAGAAAGTCTTTAGAAATCAAAAGAAACGTGTACATATTTTGTAGAATGCAAATGTAGAAGGTGTCTAAAATTATCCTTATGGGTTTGTTTTTGACAAGATGGATGAGGTTATTGATGACATCATCAGCCTGCAGTCCAGTTATGATGACATCCAGGCTTATATTGACCCCGTGGTCCAGATGCCAAACACAGTAAGTAACTGCTTCACTCAGTTCAGGCCTTTTAGCCACTGACATTACCGCCTGTGACTAATACAGATCGCTGAATCCCAGGAGGTAAGTAGAAAATTGAGTGAATAATTCCTGTTTATGATGTGCAGGCTGTGTCTTATTGCCTCACTGTTATATGACCGTCTATTTTTTAACCCCCCGCAACCTTGTATATTAACAATGGAGGAATTATACTGGATCCATTTGTTGTGCTGCTTTTTATCAGGGTTTTAGGGATGAAAAGCATCTTTGTCTGATTACCAAAAGTCACGTCTAATTATAGCAAAGCACCGTCTCAGAAAAATTATGCAACTGTTTTTCTCTCATGCGACCTCAAAACGACTTATTTTCTGTTTAGACTCATCGAGAACTTTGCCAGCTGAATTTTCTGCGCTCGATATAATGGATAACCGATATTAGGACCTTGCCAGCTTCCTTCAGCATGTCTCGGGGGGGGGAAAAGTTTTAAGTATTTTAAGTGTTTAATTGACTTAAAATTGTGGCCTGATTCACTCAAGGAAAGACTTGGGAATCAGGAAAGTGGGGAGCACTGTGCTTTGTATTTAAAGTAACTGCCCGACATTAACAATTAAGCCGCTCTCAGTTAGAGTTCAACTTGTTTACAAGGCATTTCGTGAAGGTGGGGAAGCAGGGGGGAGGTTTGGGAGAGAGAGAGGGCTGGAGAGGGGAGGCTGAAAGTCCGGATAGGGGAAAGTTCAGTGTTTAGTTGTTAAGGGAAAGTAGAAGAGAGAAGGTCCTGGTGCAGCTCAGGTTAGTCTCTCCGGGGAGGTCGAGGGTGAACGGCAAGGGTGTGCAGCTATGAGAGATTCAGAGGCCAATATGAAAGACACAAATAAAACTTATGCCATCGTAGAGGTTATCGATGGAGAGAAGATTCAGCTGGTAAGGCCCATCACTCTCCTTCTTTCAGACTGATATTGGGTAGGAAGTGGGGTGGGAGGGGGTTGTTTAGTCTTGCATTCTGTGCGTTATATTCCTGGAAACTAGAGCGACTAGAAAGAAAGAGCACATGCCTTGGGCACTTTAAGAACACCGGTAACCTTGCCACACACATTTAGCCTTAGGCTTGTAGCATGCATTGCTCGTTGTTTATCGCTGTTGTTTATGTGGACCTGCAGGAGAGCAACTGAGTACAACTGTTTCAACTGTTAAAGGCATAGTTCACTCATAAATGAAAATTCTGTCATCATTTACTCACCCAAATGGCATTCCAAGCCTGTCCACACAATGGAAGTCAGCAGGGTTCAAAGTTGTTTTGGAATCCACTGATTTTCATTGTATAGAAAAAAAGTATGTCTGTTGTCTTCAAATTATGTGTTCCACAAAAGGAAGACAAGTAATTGATGATAGAATTTTCATTTATTAGATAGCATAGGTCCTTGTTGTTGTTGTTATATTTCAATTATATTGCCTTTTTTAATAGTATTGATTTTACATTATGGAGTGGGTGCATCCGATTGATCAGCGTTCTTCGGGATCGTTTTCCATTGTAATGATTAATCTTTGGTTCCAGACTCTCTAATTTGGTCTCCTGCATATAGGAATCATCATGCATAAGTAAATGCTGCTGTTGTTTTGCCAGAAACATATTTACCTGAATTAGTCCTGTATGTTGCCATTTTTCCCTACCAACTTTTCTGTATGCAAAGGTTTTCATTGATAAATGGCCTTATTAAGCTTATCCACAGAACAATGAAATCCCTAATCCTTGTGGATTTGTAATACGGCCATTAAAAAATGCAAATGGTAACGAATAATCTCAGATTCGATGTATATAAAAGACATCGCCACTTTGCTCAATATTTAATGTGCAAACTATATTTTTTCAGAGGGACATTAGGGATTTTAAAGGACAGAAGAGACATGGGGGTTCAGACTCCTAATGAGGCTGCAAAGGCCGCCTTTGACCCTGTTGACCATGTCACTCCTTTGATCACTGTTTCTTTGATCAGTGATTAAAGCCTCTAGAGATGGAATTCCCAAAACCAATAGGGCGTCAGACACTTTGCATTGTGCATACACGTATTTTGAATCATCGCCATTGTTTGTCGGGAAGCGGCGTTCACACCCTCACACCCTCTCTTATACACTTTCCTCTTCGTTTATCACATTTGAAATGCTTAAAGAGCCGTTTCTGTTTTCTCAGTGTGTCAGTACGGCCTGCTTCACTGAAGTATTGAAAAACACAAGGTGTACGGTGATGACAGACATGCGTTTGACCAGAAATAACGGCTTCACTTTGCATAACAGGCTTCCCTCTCAGACTTTTTACTGTTGATTTGTGTTTGTTTGGATTCGTGCTTCACAGTAGCCTCTGTGATAAGGTATCTGAGCTGCCACGGCTCATTAAGAGCTCAGAGCCAGCTTGCTTACAATTATACTAAGACACTAAGATGGAATAAAAGATACAACTGGTATAAAGCCATAAAGACTTAGATAAGAAAGAACATAGTCAATCATTTCTCTCACCCAGAAGCAATAGCCGAGTGTGATATTTTTTGTGTTTTATCTCCGGTATCTCTAGCGTTTATGGCTTTGCTTTAGAGATAAGCTGAGTGTTTATTGGGTATCTAGTGATTGTGATGATTTACCAGGGTTACACTGAATATAGCTTCATAAAAATGCCATTTGCAAGACAAACTAGTTGTATCTTGTCCAGCAATGAAAGCAGTTTGGATTGCAGTAAGGACATGCAGCAGTAGTCTTCTAATATAGAGTAATTTGTTGGTCTGAATAGTGGAAAATTCACTGTGCTCATGATGTTGTTATGTAATGCCAAGAAAATTTTGTCTTTGTAACATTAAATGCTGTTGATGTCTTCCAACTCACCAAGACTCACGTATATATCTTTTGTGCACTATAGCTTCCACTGTCCAGCAGCCATTTGGATGTGTACATGGGGCCAGGTATGTCCGGATCAGCTATCGCCATGACCAGCAACTCCTGCCCTGCCAACCTGGCCATCAAGAGAGAGCTGTCAGGTAGAGTCATACAAACCGGAGTACTGCTGCACATACAAACACTATTTAAATGCATCTTATCTTTATTAATGGTATATAACATGAAAAACACATTTAGAGTATCTAAATGTTTACTTGCTACTGTATACCCGTTAACAGTGTTTGTATTTTAAGTGATATGACTGACATGAATTATGGGACGCAAACCTGACATCAGTGTCACAAGGAAAATTGCTGAGAAATTTAGATCATACTTCAAAATGTCAGTGTTGTTTTAATGGTTTATATCTAGAGAAACCGTATGCACAGTTTTATTATAATGTGTTGACATACTAACCTAATAAAAACAACAGAAAATTGAACAGAGCCTACTGTAAATAACATTGCTTTACAATTGTAAGACATGAGAGAAACATTATTACATAACTCTGCTGGATAAAATTTAAGCAAAGTTTCACCGTTCCAAGGAAATATCCCTGATTGCCACTATTACAAAAGATCAGAAATTTAGCATTTGCATGTATTGCAAAACATGTTGATCATATTAGTTGATTGACAGTACTGCCTTTTGTTTTTGGCAAGATGCTGAAGCTCGTGCAGTGGCTAAAGAGAGGCAGAAGAAAGACAACCATAACCTGAGTGAGTATGCGCTTTCCCCCCTCATTTCTTTCAGTTTATAACCGTTCACAGTTTAAAGTACACTTGCTCTGCTAGTGCCCTGCCATTGACACCCCCAGTCACCACCACCTCCGGGCAAATTTAGCTGACAGTGCACTACACTTTGGTCTATCGTTAACTCGGACAGATCCTGCTGCCGTGGCATTAAAATGTAATGACATTTCACAAGTATTGGAGTTGTACAATAAGACAGTAATTCTCCAAAGCTTTGCTAAGCTTGGCCTGTTCCCAAATACTTTGGGTTAAGATGGTATATAGTGCCATATCTTGAGCATCAAACAATTTACACGCAGAGACGGTACGGGCTACCTCATTTCCCATCATTATTGAAAGATTGAGTCAGAAAACAAATAAAAAAAAACATAATGGTCAAGGTCAGACAAAAAGGAAGCAATCATGCTACAGAATTGAAAGTCTCCTAATACTACTAATCGTTAGTATAACCATACTAACAACCTCTTTTTGTTATTCTTTAGTTGAAAAGAGGAGAAGGTTTAACATCAATGATCGAATTAAGGAGCTGGGCACCATGATCCCCAAAGCCAATGACCTGTAAGTTTTTGTTCATTTGAGCAAATAAATTATTTCATTTAATTCTGGCCAGATGTGAATTTTGCAGGACAGTTCTGTTTAGAGACATTCATTGATAAACACTTCACCATCTGGAACATCTTGTGTTCAGGGATGTGCGCTGGAATAAAGGCACTATTCTAAGGGCCTCTGTGGAGTATATTAAACGCATGCAGAAGGACATCCAGAGAACCAGAGATGTGGAGAACAACTTCAGGAGGATGGAGATGGCCAACAAACAGATGTGGCTCCGCATTCAGGTGAACATTCATTCAGCATTTATGTGACAGCCATTATCACAAAATAAAACCTAAGCATTAAAGCATCTGCTAAGAATAATAGTCTGTTACAGCCTGGAAAACAGTTGACCTAGCAACAAGATGATTTAACATGTCTTTAGTGTAAGGCTTTTCTCCTTTTTCTTCTTAGCTCTTTCTATTTTGTTTTCATGTTTATGCAAGTTTAGGGGCTGACAGTAAAGACATTTATAATGTTACAAAAGATTTCTATTTCAATAAATGCTGTTCCGTCATGACAACTCTCGGAGGGATTGGCATGGTAATGTACATGACAATGTTAATGTATTTGGTCTTGGCGGAATAGATCTGTTACGCTGCTGCTGCTGCGGCAGAGCAAGTACCGAGACTTGCTACTGTCAATACTCCACAACATGCTGCTGCAAATATAACATACATGAAATAACCCCCATATAGCATACATAAATCACCTCATAGCAGATCTATACAGGTGGAGCTGGGGAAGGTGGAGGGTTTTTGAAGCATCCTGCAAACTGCTACTGCAAGCACTAGTCATATATTTTAATGTTGAGCAGTGAGCTCATTGGCTACCGATACAGGAGAGAACCAATCAGCTGTGCCATGTGATAATGATGTCATTAGGTCAGATTGAGTTAGACCTATCGGACTGCGCCATCTAGAGTTTCATGCCAGAACTCTGTATTTCTTTTGAACTTCCTGTTCATCAGGAAATACTGAAAAAAAAAATATTAAGCAGCACAACTGCTTTCAACATTGATAATAATAAGAAAAGTTTCTTGAGCATTATTAGGGATGCGTAATATTAAAATTCAGTCCGAAAGTGTTAGGCCGTTCATTGCTTTTATGTTATGACCAATAAAATTAAAACACTAAAAATTAAATCAGTAATTTCAAATGCTACAAGTGAATTTAGGCATCATAACATTATAATATGGAGTATGAAAAATAGATTTGCTAAAAAGTATGTTACAGTGTCATTAAGTTATTAGTGATTTGAAAGATTACATTTAAATTAGCGTTAAATAACAGCACAAGTAATCTAAATGTAAAAATAGGGAAAATGGCCATGGAAAAGCAAAAACAAAATATAGAATGGTTTACTACAATCATACACATTTTTGTTACTTTTAAATATTAACAGAAATCAAATAAAATACTTATTTTATTTCAGCTAGATGCCAAGGCAGCATTTCTCATATTTATTTAGTTTAACCTGATATACTAAAATAACGAAAACAAAAACTGAAATAAAAATAATAGAAAATTGAAATGGAAAATACTAAATAAAAACTGATTCAAGCTATTAAGAAAATTATAGTAGTATCTCAATTATACTAAAATACATAAAAATGAGAACTGATATTTTGAGGTATAGTAAACTGATCATGTCATTTTAATTGTTATTTTATTGTGTTCATTCTTTAGGAGCTTGAGAGGCAGGCCCAGATGCATGGCCTCCCCAGCAGCTCTCCATCCGGTCTGAACAACACTGAGCTTCTAAACACCTTCATCAAGCAGGAGAACAGCCCTGAGGAGAACCACCTCTCACACCAGCCCCATCTCCCTCCTCACTACCCCCAGCATCAGCAGCACCAGGGTCAGCCGCAGCCCCAGTCCCACACTCAGCTCCACCAGCACCAGCACCTTCACCCCCAGCCCCCGTTGCAGTACCCGGCCGTGGGCAGCTCCCAGCACTTTGACTATGCCCAGTCGCTGGACTTGTGCGATGGCGGCATCCCAGGATATCAAGATGGCATGGGGGGCATTGGGGATCTCGGCTCGTTGGGCGGAGGTGTCACACCCATGGGAAAGAAGAGCGATCTGGGCTTCTTGCTGATGGAAGAGGCCCTGTCGCCACTGGGGGTCGACCCGCTGCTGTCCGCCATGTCCCCCGAAGCTTCTGTGGACAGCAGCCGCCATAGCAGCTTCAGCATTGAGGACTCAGACATACTGTGACCTGGACAGCCTTGGGTGTCGCTGCACGACGTGCATATGATGCGACATGTACACACGCGCGCACACACACACACACACACACACACACACACACACACACACGCACACATATGTTGCATTTAGTCTGGCACACTGTTAACGGGGAAAGGTATGATATTGATGCACCCTGCCACACTGAAATGAGAGTTTAGCTGCTTTTTTATCTTTTAAATCTGACATGTGAAACAAGAAACATGGTTTTAGTGAAATCATGCAACAGTTTTGTTCCACAACTGTCACAGAAATGAAAATATGTATATGCTGATAAATGCAATATAGACTAACTGAACAAACAGAACTGAGATGCGTGAATTCTATCACTGAGAATTGGCATATATTGAATGTTTTGTATGAAAAAAAAATGTCCTTAGACACATACAGATTGCCATAAAGCCATAGTTGACCCAAAAATTAACATTTTGTCAATTTTCTCAGCCTCATGTTCTTACAAACCTATATGAATTTATTTCTTCTGTTGAACACAAAAGAAGTGAAGAATGTTGGTAACCAAACAGTTGCTGGTAGCCACTGACTACCATAGTATGAAAAAAAAACACTGTGGAAGTCACTGGCTACCAGCAACTGTTTGGTTTCCAGCATCCTTCAAAATATTACACACACACACACACACACACACACACACACACACACGCACACATATGTTGCATTTAGTCTGGCACACTGTTAACGGGGAAAGGTATGATATTGATGCACCCTGCCACACTGAAATGAGAGTTTAGCTGCTTTTTTATCTTTTAAATCTGACATGTGAAACAAGAAACATGGTTTTAGTGAAATCATGCAACAGTTTTGTTCCACAACTGTCACAGAAATGAAAATATGTATATGCTGATAAATGCAATATAGACTAACTGAACAAACAGAACTGAGATGCGTGAATTCTATCACTGAGAATTGGCATATATTGAATGTTTTGTATGAAAAAAAAATGTCCTTAGACACATACAGATTGCCATAAAGCCATAGTTGACCCAAAAATTAACATTTTGTCAATTTTCTCAGCCTCATGTTCTTACAAACCTATATGAATTTATTTCTTCTGTTGAACACAAAAGAAGTGAAGAATGTTGGTAACCAAACAGTTGCTGGTAGCCACTGACTACCATAGTATGAAAAAAAAACACTGTGGAAGTCACTGGCTACCAGCAACTGTTTGGTTTCCAGCATCCTTCAAAATATTTTCTTTTGTTTAGAACAACATGAGGGTTGTGAGTTTATGATTTTGGGTGAACTATCCCTTTAAAGGCTGTGAACTTTTACATCCGAACCACTCTTACGCTCTCACATTCTTTATCTGTAGAATTATATTTTTTCTGCTTTAACATGTCAGCCATTTCCCACATGTGAGACTGTCACACTCACTTAATGTCCTCTAAATCCAGACAGAAGTAATTTTTGGAGGATTTGTTCTTTCACTTGAAATATAGGCTACTGCCACATCACAACGCTTGCTGTATCAGAGCAATATGCAAAGGCAGCTTATCCTTAGACATTTTATCAAAAAGCAGGAAGGAAATGGTTCCCACAGCAATGGAAAACCTGGAAATATCAAGAAATTGTTTTCTTAATTTAGATTAATAAATTAATACAATCTTAATTAAAAGTCATGTGACTTTTAGTCAGTTGTGAGTGAATCATTCTAATTCGTTTTTTTATTTTTATGAATCAGCCAAAAAGATTCACAAAACAGTCTGAATGATTAATTAGAAAATCAGTCTGAATTTGAATGATTTTTAAAAGTTCTTATCCACTAATCATACTGAGGTCCTGGAAAAGTCACACTGAAAGTGCCCTGTAATGTCCATGAAAAATATTACAAGAAAAAAACATGTTTTTTTACTGATCGGTTTAGGCCATACTCAGGTGTGACTTTTCACCAAAATGGAGAGACTTGGAAAGAAACGTATCAAAAGGAATCTACCATATCACCCTAGCATTAGCTTTACCCATGCTTTTTTATGTAGCTACTGTTGTCATTGTTAAAGACAAAACAATGACTCCAGGCTTCTGTTGGTATAACAGGCCAGACCAGGTGCTAGTATGACAGTATGTTCAGTGGACTGTGCAGCAGAATGCAGTATGAATTAACCATAAATTAGTCCTGTTGCCATACACACTGCTACTAAGATGCCTTAAAGCCAAGGCCAGATTCTTCAAGAAGCACAGGCTCAAATGCCCATGCTGGCACTCTGTAAAATAAAGCTGACAGCTGTGAGCCCCATTTGCCAAAGTGAAGTTCATACAGCCCAAGGTGCCTTTCAGGAAACCTGGATCAACTTGAAATTTGATCCAGCTTTTGAGCTGTACAGTGAAGGAGGTTGAATATGTAGAAAATATATGTGTATTATTATAGGCTTTCTTTTTCTCTTCCCAAAGCACTGGAAAAAATATATATTTTATTGATATTATAAAGATTTTATGAAGTGAGTTTAATTTCAAATGTTTTATGCCACTAAGCCACTTAAATGTACTTTATCAGTTCTTTTTTATTTATTTTTTTTCCTAAAAACATTTTTTTACTATATCACTGCCGAGCCATTGAAATATAAAGATATTTCTGCCATTCTATTACAAGTGCAGAGCCATATTTTTCTTTTCCAATTTCTTTTTTTTTTTTGTACAAAATCGTTAAAACACATTAGGCTTTATGAGATTAAAAGAACATATGTAATGTTGTTTTTGTATTGATTTTATTCCTTTTTTAAGAAAAAGACATTTGAGGATAAGTGATACTGTTGAGTGATGATTCATTGTTCATTCAATTTTAATTAAAATGTTGAGAATGTGAATTTTAGTGTACAGTTAAATCAAGGTGGCTTGTAAATTGCCTGTGTTGAACATGAACATCCCGGTTTTACTGCTTTGTTGTTTTAAAGGTACGGTTCATAGGTGTTGAAATGGCACCGTTTAAACCTCATGAATTAGCTTTGAAAATACAGGAGAGACACTGCAGGTGTATTTTATGCATTATTATTATCGCAAACTGCCTGGATCATGCCAAGTTAAAACCAGCCGACAACTCTTGATGAGACTTGGTTACTCTATGAAAATCTTTGACTTGGTTAGCTAGAATAGGCATAGTGTAGCGAAATAAGCAAGGGCATTTTGCATAGCATAGCATGAAGGGGCTTCTAATTTTGCGTGTGTGACTTTTCTTGTTTTTAGCAATGCACCAGGAATGAGAAGGTTTGCCATTTAAAATGAAGATAAATCTCTTGAAGTAAAGAGTATGCTTTGGTAAAATATCTTGATGATTAAAAATAAAACGAAAAAAAAACTGGCATTTCATTTTTACAGCATGCTGAAAGACAATACAAGGAGAATGTCTCTCAAGATTTTACCAAAACCCTCTGAAGGCCTTGAGAATGTTTTATTACTGTGGATGTGTCATGTTTATGGGATGTGCTCTTTCATAAATCTCTGGAGTTAAAATGACACCACACATTAAATGTATTTTAGTTGATGGTATATGGCTTGTGTGTTTTGTGCACTTATAATGTGGTTTTATGGTCAGGATGTAAGCGATTCTCTACGGTGCCATGAGAGGGAGCTCTACACCAGCATATTGAATTAAAACGGGTACATGACTAACCATGTTAGGAATGGAATACTATTTTGTTAATGCTGACTGAATTTGGAACAGTATAGACTGTATACTGCATACTAATAAAAGTATAAAGTTAAATGTAATGCATTATGATAAAAAATTTCAAATAAGACATTGTCACAATCTCATTACATTGCATTTTGATACATTGTCACATGATCTTATCACATTGCATGTTTAATTCATTTAGTAAATAGTCATTTTATTTTAAGTATTATGAATTTCTTTATACAGGTTATTTCCAAATTAGTTTTATGTTGTGACTTCTGGCAGTTTAATCAAATGAGTAGATAACATTGTTACTTTAGTATTTTTTATATATTATTATAGGATTTATTATTTCTAATTAGTTTCTTTTTGAGATTTTAGATTTTAATTCTACGTTTTAGTAATTTTGTGTGCTTTTGTCATTTTAAGTTTCTTTTTTCTAAATTGATTTTTATTTCTGTTTTTCATAGGCCTATAATTTATTTTATTTAAAAATGATACTGAACACAATTTAAATAGATTTTGAGCGGAACAATGCACAACAAATAGAGGAAGAAATAAAAATATACCCTGGGAAACAACTTTGAGGTTTTATACAAATTAAATATTAGAGGAAATCGTTTTCATGAGCTGACCTCTTTGTTGTGTGCCTTACAACAATACCCACCCACTTCCTTATTTTAAACCTGATTTCTTATTATATCAACAGCAGCTTGATGTCTTCAGCACCACATTTGGTTTGGCACAAATTACTAATTTCTTTAGGGGTATAAAAAGATTATATGTGAACATTGACTCATTATTTAATTCAAGCATCAATCTTGACTAATCTGCCATAACCACTTAATTTACACTCATGATTCAAGAGACTATCTTCAGTGGGAAGTATGACTAAAGCAGCCACAAAAAAATCAGGCTGTATCCTCTAGGGGGCACCAGAGAACCGTGAAACTCCCTGAGTGCAACCTCATTTATTTCCTGAAACAATTACAGAAACAGCACTGCGATGCAATTAACCCATTTTTAAATACCAGTTTATTAGGGCAGTTTATCCCAGATAAAGAGAGGCTTAAAATAGGACGAGGTGAGGAATAATTAGCTTGCAGTCATCTTGCCACCTCACGCATATGAAACGCTCTGGCTGAGAACTGTGTTGCTTCATTAAAATGAGTGAACTGTAAACAGAGACGGAGAAGAACTGGAGAATTAATTTTCTCTTAATGCACAGCGTCAATTAAACTGACCTCTTGATATATCATCTAAAGAAAACAAACAAGAATTCAGCACATATCAAACATAAACATGACTCAGAGCTTATATAAGAAAACATAATCACATCCAATTATCACTATATAGTGGTGCAGGCCTTGATCTAGACCGAGGTTAACATGCTAAGTGAATACAAATACACACTGTAGGCCTATTCACACTCTTGTCTCTTGAATGACTTGTCTAATGCATTTATAGCTTATTATTAGCCTATAATTCATTTGTGCTCTTTATTATATATTACATATTACATTATATATTAAATGTATTCAATATTACTATTGTTTTACAAAAAGCATTAATAAAAAAAGCTGTTTTAACTATATTAAAGGTGGAGAAGGTTTGTAAACGGTTGAAGACCATTAGCTGTAAAGCCTGACAAATCAAAATCGTTTGATATAGTTAACTGAACCAATTTTTTTTTTGCATATGTGTTTTATGTTTTGTATCATGGTTGATACATCAGGCTTTTATGGCTCATATAGTGTTATAGTGAGAATATGGACACATATTGAAAAAAACAGCTAACTAACAGCCAACTAAACAAAATATGCAATTTGGTGATAATTTGGCAGATGCTGATATTTACTGTATATGGTCAAAAAGTACAATTATAGTCTGATAGCCTGCATGTAAATCAATGATATTTTTATAACAGTATAACAGACTACTTTTTTAAAAATCAGTTGTCACTCTAGATTCCCAATGATATGTCTTATTATTGTCTTATTTAAATGCACAGTTCAAGTATCAAAAACGATTCTGTAAGTTTTACAGGCTTAAGCAATACAAATCTGATGATGAAAATAAAAGCTAATGGCATACCCCAGCAATCTTGCGATTTGTCCAGATTCCTGTGGAGTATGGTCTACAATGCCCCCCTAAAAAAAAGGGGAGGGGGGGGGGGTCAAAGAGTAGCACTTTAAAGTGAGAATGGACTTGGAAAAAGGCCCATTGTACTGTATGTGGAGATTGCATGAAGTTTTCTCCTCACTAAAAGGTCTAGATATCTAACTGTGAAAGTATGGTCTATTTTTCATCTGTCAAATTAAAAGTTTTTGGAGACTGTATCCTTAAAACTGTGGTATTTGCTCCTGCTGTGCACATGGACGAATGTTCAAACTCACACATATTCCTCTAGCCGCCATCTGCATCAAATTGGACATTGGCATGAAGAAAGTGCTGTGCGAGTCTGGACTGTTGGTGGTCTCCCTTCTCTCAAGTCCTGCCCCATGATTATTCACCTTCCTTCAGACTCTGAGAGCTGAAGATGCATATCTGAGTTAAACAGCCCTTCTCGGGCTTAAATCAAGACAAATCGGCTTATTCAGATTCAGACGTCCATGTGTCTTTAAGCCTCCTCAGGCCCCAGCCTGGCGAAATGCCATTTTCTGCCTGTTCTTTATGATGCTAATGGACTTCCATATCTAATAAATCCCTGTAGATTTGAAGTGTGGAGATGTTATGGCTCGCTTGTTGGAATCCCCCCTCCGACCCCCGCAACACACATACACTTTATATTTTTTCATTCATCCCATGACTCATTTTCCTCCCGCTGCTCATCAAAACACGTGAAAATGCCTGACCAGCACATACTTCCTGGTGGCTTCTTGGTGAAAAAGCTTGTAGGTGTGAGGAAGAGAAAAATCAAACTTGAAAACATAAATTAAGGTGCAGGAGGGCTTGTGTTACGCCACAAGGTTTTAGCACCGCTGAAGCATGTCTGCCCTGGAGGTGACCTGGGCGGGTTGTGAATTTCCTGCCTGCTCTGGTGCTTGGCAGAAAAGCCTTTTGATGCTCTGGAAGAGCTTTCGGATGGTATGCGGAAGTGGGCTTGAGGAGAATAACACGTATCTATTAAACACGCAAAAAGGAAAATAATCAAACTGGTCGTTTTATTGCGCCAAAAAAGTAACAAGGGAATCCTAAAAAAAAGGGGAGGGGGGGGGGGCAAAGAGTAGCACTTTAAAGTGAGAATGGACTTGGAAAAAGGCCCATTGTACTGTATGTGGAGATTGCATGAAGTTTTCTCCTCACTAAAAGGTCTAGATATCTAACTGTGAAAGTATGGTCTATTTTTCATCTGTCAAATTAAAAGTTTTTGGAGACTGTATCCTTAAAACTGTGGTATTTGCTCCTGCTGTGCACATGGACGAATGTTCAAACTCACACATATTCCTCTAGCCGCCATCTGCATCAAATTGGACATTGGCATGAAGAAAGTGCTGTGCGAGTCTGGACTGTTGGTGGTCTCCCTTCTCTCAAGTCCTGCCCCATGATTATTCACCTTCCTTCAGACTCTGAGAGCTGAAGATGCATATCTGAGTTAAACAGCCCTTCTCGGGCTTAAATCAAGACAAATCGGCTTATTCAGATTCAGACGTCCATGTGTCTTTAAGCCTCCTCAGGCCCCAGCCTGGCGAAATGCCATTTTCTGCCTGTTCTTTATGATGCTAATGGACTTCCATATCTAATAAATCCCTGTAGATTTGAAGTGTGGAGATGTTATGGCTCGCTTGTTGGAATCCCCCCTCCGACCCCCGCAACACACATACACTTTATATTTTTTCATTCATCCCATGACTCATTTTCCTCCCGCTGCTCATCAAAACACGTGAAAATGCCTGACCAGCACATACTTCCTGGTGGCTTCTTGGTGAAAAAGCTTGTAGGTGTGAGGAAGAGAAAAATCAAACTTGAAAACATAAATTAAGGTGCAGGAGGGCTTGTGTTACGCCACAAGGTTTTAGCACCGCTGAAGCATGTCTGCCCTGGAGGTGGCCTGGGCGGGCTGTAAATTTCCTGCCTGCTCTGGTGCTTGGCAGAGAAGCTTCTTTTGGTGCTCTGGAAGAGCTTTTGCCTTTCGGATGGCATGCGGAAGTGGGCTTGATGAGAATAACACGTATGTAAACACGCAAAAAGGAAAATAATCAAACTAGTGATCTAGTCTCTTTTCTAGATCAGTGTTCCCAGCCTTTTTTTATTTAATCAGTATTGTGGGTGGAAGACAGACTTACCAAGTATTAAGTAACGCATACATTCTGCTCTGAGTGGAGTGTCATCTACCTAAATATGTGCAAAACTAGCAGTTGTGGTAGCGATCCGATATTTCCTAACGTTCGCTGTTGTCCATAACAAATGCTCATTCGCTTTATTGAACTGGCGCTAGTTTCATGTCTTTCGTATTACTCCGCAGACTGCAAGTAGAGCTATATTCTGTGTAAAGTATTCGATTTTATTGGTTTAGTGTTAAAGGGGTCATGACATGGATTTTTTAATTTTATTATTTTAATGTTCCTTGCATCTGCATACTGTATCCAGTGTAGAAAATATAACAGCAGTCATTGTAATTTTTATATTTGCTTTTGATGTGAAGTGACATTCTGTGTAATCAAGTGTCAGCCGTTAAGCTAGTTAACACCAGTAGGCGGGGCCTATGGAGAGAAGATGACTATTCGTCAATGTCTTGCTCTGGAGGCAGTGTTTATGCAAATGTTTGTGCCCAGGTGATGTCATCTTGCACCTCTGATCCAAAACGAGACGTTTTTGGAGTTTGATTAAATAAATGCTTTGTTTATAATGAGGAGGACGTTTTAAGCTATGAAACTTGCAGGATGTTTTAATGGTACAAAGACCTCTTATATGCCAAAAGATCAAGGCAAATTTGATTTCTCACGTCATGACCCCTTTAAATTAACATGCTGATGAAATTAGATTGCTGATAAGATCAGATCCATTCATTCATTCATCCATCCATTAATACAATCTTACCAAACTACTACCCCGGGTTGTTTTGCTGCTTTAAAACATGGAAAGTTTCTTAATTTGACTCTTTCATCCACTGGATGGCCTCTTGTCTTCTTTCTTTTCACTTACATCTTTGCTTGAACTGGTCCTTCAAGGGCTTCTCTTGAACCCTGTCTACCGTCAGCAGAGGAGTGTGTCATCAGCGTTTAAGCCCAGAGAGCAGAGGGCAAAAATCTGCTGATTGAGGTAATTTAGCCCCATGACGCATGTGCACTGGAGGCAGCACTGTCTTTTTAATAGGCATGTGTCAAGATTAGTAAGGAGGAGGGTGCTGGAGGCTGTAAAACCTGACAGATTGGGATACATTTACTACATTTTGTTCACAAGACAGTAAAAAAACTTTTATGAACACAAAGTGACATTGTGAAGTTCGTAAAGGTTTATGCATACTGTCTTGTTTTAAAACTTCTGATATTGCTTATTGATCCTACACTTATCCATTACCACACCATTCATCAGGGGCTTTTTATGATCTTGTCTTGAGAAATTGACAGCTCATTTTCTCCGCCGTGACACAAAGAGCCAAACGTGTGGATTCGGAGCAAAATTGAAGGTTATGTATTCTTTATGGTGCGATGATCAATTGTAACCTCTGCCTGTCTGCAGCGGCCTATTTTAATGAGGGAGCCGAGACCAAACTCTGTGTCCTGAGAGAAGAGCCTCAAAAAGAGAATAATAAAGTTGGACAATCGACACATGGAGGATTGTGTCAGAGAAGTAAATGGGGGCTCTTTTTTCCTCCTCGAAAGGTCAATTATGGTCGGTGACAGCTTCCTCTCAGGTAGTTACCCTGTCATCTTTCTCTCTTCCCTCACTGCAGACTCCACTACATATTTAATACTTTTTCCTGACTTATTTCAATCCACCATCAGACGGAGACCCAAATTGGCAGGGGTGAGAAAAGAAGGTGAATAATTCTCTTCTGCATTAACATGTTTGGGAGACGGATTGCCCTTTCGCGTCTGGAGAACGTGAGTTGAGGCCAAAGGAGCAGAGGTGAGAGAAGGTAGGAAAATGACATTGTTCAGCCTTGGGAATGCCGCCGCTCTTTAATCCGGCACAGATCGCAATTCTCCCTCGTAACGCCGCCTGCGACCTGCCGATGTCTCACAAGGTTCTTTCTTCTTTTCATATAGGCTTAATTAAGTAAGCTGGGCTTGAAAATCAGGAAATAAGAGGTCAATTTACAACTTATAGAATGGAGAGATCAAATCAACTCGCTGGCAATTAACAAGGGAATGAGTGAGAATAAAAGATGGGATTCTGCTGCCGAGGGCCTCTTTTAGTACTAGTGCCATAAAGCATTAGTCAAAAGGTCATCTGAAACCCACGAATGACCTTGAAGATTAGACCCCCATGCAGACTCCACTCTGTCCCAGTGTAACCAATCTAGGCCACCTCAAGGATGGATCTGAGCTTCCTTTGAGGCCCACGGCAGCTCAGGCTGGGGCTCTTCTGCTCTGTGAGCTCCCGTGCTGATCAGCCTCTGTGTCACTGTATCATTTACAGGAGGAGGGCTGAAAGTTTTTAAAGTGCATGCATAATGAAAGGACTTTTCCTGCTTCAAATTGAGTTTTTGAAAATCAGCGAACACTTCAGTTAAAAAGACAAACCTCTGATCTCAACCCAACTGAGATTCTGTGCCATCATTTGAAACCTGCACAAACTTGTACCAAATCTGTCTGGAAGAACTGGCCAGATATCAAACCTGAACTGTGTCGGATGCTGGTACTTGTCCATCCCGACAGATTTGTGGAAAATGCTGGCTCTAATATGACTAGAGAGTAAAATGTATATATATTTTGACAAGAATATTTCCTAACATGTGACATTTTCTAAGATAAAAAATGTGCTTGAGTGATTTAAAAAATATATATTTATATAAAATTCCAAATATGCTCCAATGTCATAAATGAAAATACAGCAAGTCTAAATGTCTGAGAATGCCATATTGAAAATGTATTTATTTATTTATTGTAATTAAATAATCAACCAATCAATAAATAAAGAATTTTTTGGCATAATGCAATACATTTAGGATTTATTTTGAAATGTGTTTAATATGTTTACATTAGATCAGGAATCCCAAAATTTCAATCTGGTCTCTAATTTTGGATTCTTCCTTTTTCTTCCTAGTATGAAGAAAAATAATAATTTGGCAAATTGATTGTATTTATATTTGATCATTTATTAAAAATGTATTTTTTTTTTACAGTCTAGTGTGCCTAACTTTGTTTGTCTGTGCATCTGTTTGCATGCTCATGTGTTTAAATGTTACATGATAGATGTTTGTGTACACTCCAATGAGCCTCCAGCTGTGTTTTCCTGGGCCCCTCTCTAGTTGAATGAATCTCCAAACTAAATAAACCAGAGCAGAGCCTGATTAAGACCCGAATTCCTCCCTGTGGGCCTTGCTAACAGACCTCCTCACCTGGACAACAACATGCAGATTAGAGAAATAAGTACACCATCCAGCAACCATGCAGAAGACATTACAGAAACCAGCACCCAGTGAACCAACAGGGGGAAGCAGTAGTCCGCACTTCACCAGGTCTTCACAGTCAGCATATGATGTCTGAATGCAGACTGCAGTCTGACAGCAAAGATCATGTTCTGTATATTGTTCTGTGCATATTATTAAAGGAGACATATTATGCCCCTTTTTACAATATGTAATATAAGTCTCTGGTGTCCCCAGAATGTGTCTGTGAAGTTTCAGCTCAAAATACCCCACAGATCATTTATTATATCATTTAAAAAATGCCTATTTTGAGTGGAAGCATAAACACTCTGTTTTTCGTGCCTGTCTTTTTAAATGCAAATGAGCTGCTGCTCCCCGCCCCCTTTTCCAGAATAGAGCTGCGCTTACAGCTCGGACCTGCTAAAAACATCTGTTTTGGTTCTGATGATCATGTTTATCGCGCTGAAAGCATGCGTTTTAAACCATATTAGTTTACATTTCTGATATATTGTTTTCTGAGTGCAGACATACCAAGCACACGGACAGAAAGCATCCACCAAACAGCATGTGAGTACTAAACTAAGTTCACATAAGTTAACTTTAAAAACACACATGAATTACAAAAAATGTTATGTGTTATGTCTGTGAAGGTAAACAGCTGGGAAATAAATCGCATGTTTATTTTAGATCTGTGTGGCAGCAGCAATATACAGTAAATAAATCCTCTGCGCTGTTGTCTCCTCTGAGGCTGGGACTCTAAATAGTGTTCTGTGCTCATCTGTGCAGCCAAAGACAGAACAGTTAGCATGTTTTGCTCAGACTTTCACCATGGCATTAGAACTGGTACACCATTGTCGCTTGCGAAATCACAATGACGGCACCATGGGTGGAAGTTTACAGATTAAGGGGCGGTAATATTATAATGAAATCCCTTTGCCACGTCACCAAGGGAGCGAAATCAGACGCGCTCGTTTTCTCAGAGGCTTGCAGAAAAAGGCTTTCCAAAACAAAGTTACTGGGTTAATCTTTTTCACGTTTCCTTGGTTGGCAGATGCACCGGGGACCTGATTATAGCACTTAAAACCTGGAAAAGTCCGATTTTCATGATATGTCACTTTTAAATGTTTTGTGGGTGTTTGTGAAAACAAACACACTTAACTTTCAGGTACTGTTGATGCTGACTATATGTTCTGTATGTTTGGGGTGCCAGAGACCCCGATTCTGTAATATAAATCAAAACGAATGTTAGTCACAGAAGGCAGGGTCTCTAAGACACAAACGTAACATTTTTTCATGAAATATTTTCATTTGAAGCTTATTTATTGAAATATATATAGAAATATAAAACTCAATTGAGCACATGCAAAATGTGATTGACCCCGCAGTTGGATTGATAGAATAGCAGAGAGAAAAAAGAGAGTGCACAAATGTATTTAATTGGTGTTTGACCCCACTGCATGAAGAATGCAAGAAAATGATCACGCAATATGCCTCTGCCAACTACAACACCAACACACAAAATGTCTTTCACGGTAATACTGTTGCAAAAGCCTTGTGTAATAATCACTGTTTACACTACTTGATATGCCATAATATAATGTAACAGAGAAACAGCTGTCCAAACTGAACCAAATTCATGAATGTCAAACAGCGAGAGAGAGATTATCATGGAACATGTATACAAATATAAAATTATTAGGGCTGTCAATTAAACATGTTAATTTAGCATGAAGGATAAAAAAAATATACTCAATTAATCATGCCCATGACCTCATGTTATAGATAAAAAAAAAAAAAAAAAAGTATTGCAAACGAAATGCAGGTTACATCGTTAGGCCAGTAGGTGGCGACAAAGAAATTCATTCACTTAGTTTATTCATTCTGAATCTGGAGCAAAAAAAGAAAGACTGTTAAAATTCAGAACAACATATAAAAATATTTCAGGAAAGGACTAATATGTTAGTATGCTTTTTTGAACTGAGCTATTTTCTTTTTTAGTGAGTCAATTAATCATTTAATTGATTCGTCCAAAGCATGTATTAATTCAAGAATGAAGCACCAGCGCATGTGTTGCGTGAATAGTGTTTGATTCTTTGGCTTCATTTTTTTCTTCCCCAATTGTAGCAGAAAAACAGAAGGAGTAATTGGGGATTTTGCGTCTGAAGTGTACACTTATGTAAATTACTCAATATTAACTTCGTTTATTGAACTGCTGTATAAAACAGTGTCACACTGTTAACACAAAACGCGTTTTTCCATTCCACTACGATACTTTACCATTGTTTTTATGTAAACAAGTTAGATGGAGTGTTTGACCGTTGTGGTTACATCTCGCGCATGACACGGCGTTCTAAAAACTAGGAATGGGCGATACCTCTTATTTTATTTTCGATCCGATACCGATATTTTCAAGCCCAGTATCGTCAATATTGATATCGATACTGATACCTCTAAACTAAACTGATCTTTTAAATTATTAAAAGAATATAATCAGTAATTATACTCACTTAATATTAGAGTTCACCCAAAAATGAAAATTCTGTCATCATATACTCACCCTCATGTCGTTCCAAACCTGTATGAGTTGCTTTCTTATGTTGAACACAAAAGAAGATATTTTGAAGATTGCTGGTAATCAAACAGTTGGTGGTTGCCATTGACTTCCATAGTATTTTTTTTCCTACTATGGAAGTCAATGGCAACAATGGTGTATTGAACACTCTTAGAGGTCAATAGACCATTCAGCCTTGATACTAACACTGGAATCTGAGGTTGGCCTACAGTCATAAATCTCACTCATTTGAGTACCAATCCTTGAAAAAAATTAAGAATAATACAGTCGCCTACATAATCCCTTTCTTATTTCTGCCGATGTAAAGTCTTGGACAATACCGCCATTGCTGGGATCCCACTTAAACCCCTCTCTCTTTGCTAAGGAGCCAAGAACCCAAACCTCCAGAACTTCAGTCAGAGTTGGTGTGTACTGAAAGTGTTGGTTTGGATCCAGTCTTCCTCTGAGATATGTGGCGACTTAAAGTTGGATTCCATTTTCACTTTCCAGGTAATAAGAAAAGTTTCTTCTTTCGTCTGTGCCGCTCGCAGGAGATAAAGCCCTGGAATGATTTTGTGATGGAGAGATCTTAACACCACATAAGGCACCAAGAAGCTCTTCTCAACTATTATTACAGCTCTTGAAAAAAGAAAGGAGGAGATATGATTCCATTTTCACTTTCCAGGTAATAAGAAAAGTTTCTTCTTTTGTCTGTGCCGCTCGCAGGAGATAAAGCCCTGGAATGATTTTGTGACGGAGAGATCTTAACACCACATAAGGCACCAAGAAGCTCTTCTCAACTATTATTACAGCTCTTGAAAAAAGAAAGGAGGAGATATGGAGAGAGAGCGAGGAAGGGAAACAAGTTAGTCGGTAAATGCAATGGAACCTGGTTACAATTAGAGGGCGATTTCCAAAAAGGTCAATGAATTCAGATAATATCCTTAGAGGGAGGAAATTTAATACCCTTTTTTGCTGAATTAATTAATTGTAATATTAGGCTCACTCATGAGGGCTCTTTCTTGAGTGATTAAGCGAGCACATATCTTTAAAAGAGTCCTCAGCCCTCATGGGTGCTGTGCCTTTGAACCCAGGGTGTAGGATATGTTTATATATAATGCATGAGTCTAAAATAATATACATAAATGTGATCTTACCTTTATCAGAGAGATGCTACAATTATTCGTCTGAATCTCTTTTGCTCTCTTTTGCTCTCTTTTGAATCTCTTCAAAAGAGTTTCTCTTTTGAAACTCTCTTTCAGCTTCATCTAGACAAACTTACAGTTCCTTGATTCATTTTTCCCTTTCACAATGATTCGTTTCCATATCAGTATGCTTAAATAAATACTTTTCTAGGCCAGGAACCTGAGACTTTTATAACTTATATAATAACTTTCATCACACAACCAGTTTTTTTTAATTTTTTTAGGGTGCACCATAATGTTTAGTAAAAATTTTGGAATGAATTACGGAGCCCCGCAAACAAATGCGAACAAACATATTCCTATGTTTGTTCCCAAAAATGTTTGTTCCCATGAATTAGGAATTTGTTCCTTCATTTATTCATTTATTCCCTTAAGATAAATTGTGGCCAGGTCTTCGTACTAATTCCCTCAATCACCTGTATGCAAAAACTTGAAATAAATAAATATTTTAGCTTAAAAACTGCGAAATTCACTAAAAGACGACAACTTTGGGGCACTATTCGTTTTGTACTGACAATAATTGCGGAACTTAATTATCAAATGTAAAATATATTTGGCTCAAAAATCTGACTTTCGTTAAGAAAGATTGTTATAATAAAGATAATGATTAATATTATTGTTAATAATATAACAAAATAATAATTATTACTTTTATTACTAAGTAAATTCATCACTACACAATACAGTTATCAACAGATCATAATTTAGAAAGGTACAAATTAGTCAAAAGTTTCATACAGCATGTTGTACATTTTTATATATCTTCCCTATACAGACGCCCAGGAGTACTTTTGGGAACGATCAGTAAAACTCTAGCATTCAGTTGGTAAAGTGTCAAACTCATCACCCATTTCATAGTCAAACTTAATATTCTAGGCTGTTCTAACCTATGTATTTAGTCTTGTCTGGCACATTCCAAAAAATTCAGATGCGGCAAAGCATCTCCTTGATGTTGCTTTCATGTTTCCATCTTTCCAACCTACAAACCCCCATTTCTTTCCCCTCTGTTTTCAGGAGTCTGTGTTGTCCCAGGCCCCCTTTCCTGTCAATTGCTTTGCCCCGGGGAGAGCTACACAAAGACCTGCAACATGACAGCTTCCTTAACCTGCTGCCAACAGTCCCCAATCAACCCCTCATAATGCGTCATGTCCAGCAGGAAAATAACGTCGCTCATTCCCTCTCAGACTGGCAAATGCATCAGTCACTCCATACCCACTGATATGTCAATCAACCGGTCGTTTGAAATGCTGCTGGGCTTTTTTTTACTGCTCTGCAGCTTTACAGAACCATCTCAAAGTATCATTGTTCGGTTCGAATTCTGTTGGCATCTCATCATGGCGTTCTTTTTGAGCTTGATCTCTCTGTTGGTTGTCAAGCGGAATTTTATTTGTGCTGGGTACAAATAGACTGTGAAGGTTAGAGGGATGCCCACCTTTATCATTTACAGGGCTTTTTTTGTTGATCTCGGGTAACTTATTTATCCAAAACGTTCCCAGATCCAAGGGCTGAAACAGGAAACCGCATTTTGTTGAGCGAAGGATATTTCTATGACGTCACACATAGTGATTTTTCTAAAACATCCTCTCGCCAAGTTCAGGGGTTAATGTTTCGGTCTCGTAACCTGCTCTCCTTTTAATGAGCATTTGTTGAAAACGGTTGGGAATGTGCTCTTAAATTCGTTGCTTTTCCTTCTCCTCCTCACACATCCTCGCCTCCCCTTTCCAAATCTGACACATCAGGTTTCTTCCACCGGTAATGATCAAAGTCTTATTAAAACGATGCTCGTTTCACACAGGAGGGGGGGCAGGGGGCAATGTGGCTGCCTCCAGCTTCGGTTCCTGAATTAATTTCCAGATGAAAATGTTGGTTTAGCGCAATCAAGTGATGTTATAAACATCCCTCTATACCTCAGGCATTGTGCTACCATTCTCTGACCTTGCTAAACATTCAGGAGCAATTAATTATTTCAGCGAGATCTAGCGACTGCTTCAAACTGATTAGCCTCCCTGGGGGGGTTGGACATTATTTTAAAAACACTTTCTCATCATGAATTTTAATCATCCCAAAATGTATCGATTAATTATTAATTAAGTAACTTTAAGTGATGCCAGGTGGGTATAATTTCAAAAAGAATTGGAAAAATCCGTTTGGGGGTGAAGACTTTAAAGTACAGGCGCTGTGAATTTATGAACCAAGTGTTGGCAGTTTGGTTTCTTTCATGTTCAAAAACACCTTTTTTCCTCCCTGAAGTGGGTCTTTGGTCGTGTTTGGACAGAAGAGACTAACTATAGATATTTTTTTGCCTTGTTTGCACGGAGCGCCAGTTCTTCGCTTTTAGCCCCTGAGATATATTTAAAATTGAGTGCACTCGCTTTAAATGACAGAGTTGTACTATTTAACAGGTGCCACTGAGAGCCAATATGTGAATATGGGAACTTGTCTGAAACTAATCTTGTCTGAAATGAGTACTTACATTAAACCCCCCCATGAAATAAAATTAAATACATGCGTGATAGCAGCTTTTGCCCCCAATTAGTTAAAAGTGTCCTTAAAATCTACATTTGAACTGTTGAAGCTTAAATAAAAGAAAGCTCTTTGTTCTTTTTTTTAAAAGCCGTGAAATGTCTATCAGAGTTTTTCCATTAATCTTTTTTTTTTACAAACTAATTTTTCTAGTCATTTTTAATTAAATAATATATATACACGACTGTTCAAAAGTTTGGGGTTGGTAATATTTTTTTATTAATGTTTTTGAAAGACGTCTTTTATACTAATCAAGGCTGCATTTATTTGATTAATACAGATCAATACAGTAAAAGTTATTACAATTTAATGTTATTACATTTTAAAATAACTGTTTTCTATTAATATATTTTGAAATATAATTTATTCCTGTGATGACAAAGCTTAATTTTCAGCAGCCATTACTCCAGTCTTCAATGTCAAAATATAAAAACATTTATTTCTTACGGTATTGACCTCAAACTTTTGAACAGTGATAGATAGATAGATAGATAGATAGATAGATAGATTTGAGTAAAGAATATATCCAAATCCCGTTATCCACTGCAACATTATTTTAAAATACTGTTTATGCAGATTTATGCCTAAATAATGGAAAAATGGATCATGGATTTTGTACAATAAGCAGTTCTGTGCCATTTCAACATAAAACCTGTCCACTTGTAACCTCTAAAATGTTTTTGATTTTCTTTTTTACTCAAGTTATTGTTATTGAATTGTTCAAGTTATTGAATTGTTCATAATTGCATTATAAATTATAAATAAATAACAAGCCCAGGTAAGGCGAGGTAGTTGTACTTCAAAAATCCCCCTAGTTCTGTTCAAATAGCTGTATATTAACCTATGCGGCAGTTCCTGGGTGAAACACAGCAAATTACAAATTACCTGCCTGATTATGGCTGACCCCAAATATCCTACAGGCATGAATATTCATTACGAAATATATCCCAGTCTCAAAAAATTATTAATTTCTTCCTTCTCTATCTCCTCTCACTCTCTCCGTCTCTTTTCTCGTCTGGGTGGACTGTGAATAAGAATGATTAATGAAATTCTCACACATACAAATTCATCATTCTCAGGGAGCCAGAATGGTAATAAGGATCCAATTAAAGACACAGTAGGAAAAGAGCAGTGGGGGCTTTAGATTCGCACTGCACTTTGACTGCGGCGAGGGCAAGTGAGATAAAGAAGCAGAATCACTTAGTTTGGCACAATGTGCTCCAATGTCCGTTGAAATGCATTTTTATGATACAAAACTATTTTTGTTTTAAAGCCTTTAAAAAGAAAAAACATGGGAAATGTCCTAACATTACAGTAGTCAGTCCACAGCAGTGTTACTGAGTATATGACACCTTCGACCTCCTCCGCTCCGCACCTTTGCCGCCTGCTCTGTTGTGTTTACCGAGGCCTAAATCATGTTTTCGGTTGCTCTGCACCCGTGCCTGTCTGCACACCGCTTAATTTCATGTTCGGTTGGATTCTAAGATGGCTCATCCGCCAGCCAAATATTTATTGTGAGTCGGCAGGGTAATCTGTGCCTGAGTACATACACTTATCTTTGAAGCTGCCACTGGAAAGGAAGGACACTGGAGTCATGGAGGGCAGGAAGTTGTGTGCATGCTGAACCTGGTGATAACAGCATTTGGATAAATCCTCTGCACTGCCAATACTGCTTCAACCATGAGGCATTAGGGCTGAATCCACTCTTTGAGACCACATAAAATGAACCTCAGGGTCTGCAATGGGATGCTGGTATGGTGGTGCTGTGTCAAAGTCTACCCACAAATGTTCTTCCTTCACCCATACATACAGGTATATCTATATTATGATTGTTATATATATTTTATTCCGTATATATATATATATATATATATATATATAAATCAAAATAAAATTATTAAACACGATATATAGACATTTATTTACCTGCAAAAAGAAGAATTAGGGAGAATTATTAAATTATGATATAATAATTCATGATATATAATTTGCTGTCATTGCTTGAATAATATGTAATCATGCAATCCATAAAATTCAGCATTTAAAAATGAAATGTCATCTAACTGCAGGTCGTTCACTTTTGGAATCT
>NW_015548296.1:891988-899744 GCF_001515605.1 Sinocyclocheilus anshuiensis
CATACAAACATACATACATTTAATAATATAAAAATCATCTAATGTTTTTTTTTTAATTGAAGCATATCTTCTAACGTTTGGTTGGTGGGAGAGAAAAAATAAGAACGCTGTTTTTGCACACAGCTTTCTTCTTTTCCAGCTAAGATTAATTTTATGAATTGTGTTAATGATGGCCATGATAATTTTTCCATCACTACTTAAATTGAATATGTGAATGAACAGAGTAAAAAAGGGATGTTGAATGAGACAAATTAACATTTGTTCTGTTGCGTGCCTTTTTCTGCCACACACACAATAACTTTGCCTGGGCTAATTAACAATTAGCAAAGACTCAATGACTAATTGTGTTATTCCTCGTAATTAAGGGGCTAATTACTAAAATGTCAATTTAGATTTAATTACTAAGTGCTCTGGTAATTCCCAGTGAGCATAAGTTACCATTTTCCGACCCTTTTCCCTGTCTGTTCTTTTGACGGGTTTTCCATACCTCGTTCCCTTTGGATAAAAAACGAATGAGAAAGAGAGAGAGAGAGAGAGAGAGAGAGAGAGAGGAAATATGTAAATAAAAATAAATGAGAGAGGTGTTTGAGCTTCCCAGATCTGTTATCAAGACTGCAAAGCTTAATGATTAATGAAAGGCTTTACCTCTGGGCCTCCAATTAGAGATCTTTTTTTGTGGTAAAAAAAGAGGAGAGAGCCACTAGCATTTTGTCATCTGTTGGAGAAGATTAATCTGTGATGTTTAGTTTCCACTAATACTGCAACATGCTATGTAATTCTATGCATGTATATGTGAAACCTCTACTGCCAATCTCTCCAATTGACCACGATTGGGTGCTATTGGCTTAAACATGGTCCAGTCCACTTGAGCAAATTGGCAACGGCCTTCAATTCCTCCAGCTCTCCTGTTCCTTCCTCATAACAGCTTTGATTTTCATCCTAACTGTCTGACTCCCTCAAACCGCTGCCAAAATACAATAGGACAGGGTATAATATATATAATTACACCCACTTACATTAGCCATTATGCCAGTGAAGCATTCCTTGGAAAATGACACATGACCTGTCAAGACTTCATTCACGCCATTAATAAGCATCATTAGTGTCTAGTTTGAATACCTCTCTTGCACATTGCAGTCATTTCAACATGTCATATATTTTAATTTGAGGCCAAAAATAGCTGTGTGGATATTATGCACTCTCACTGCTAGTCTTTGTGATCTCTTAATGGCCAGGAAGTTCAGAGTCTGACCTTGGATTTGCTCTCATTGGAATTAAAAAATCTTGGCCCTCAGGAACTCTCTTGTTGTTTGTGCGTTTGCTTGAACCGATCAAAAATGATTTGCATCATATCATTAACTCACTCTTGAAGAATGCCCGTGGGAATTGATACAGTTAGATTGAAGAGAAAAATAAGATTTCATAAATCCTCCCTTGAGCTTGATCTCAATTCTGGTTCCTTCTCTCTCTCGAAATCTCTCCATCCAGCATCCCTGTCCCCCAGAAGTGGCTCCGCTGCCCCTGATGACGAACTGATGAAAGGAAACATCTCCATGTTGCTGGAGCGCAACTGAACCTCCCACAGGTACTGCTGAAAAATAAAGACAATAACTCATCCTTTGATCTGAGTAAGTCATTAACTTCACTTCGCCTTGTTTACCGCCTTTGACAAAAGCAGCTTAAGGGGCTAATTAACTGTAAAAGTGCCGCACAATGCTTAATTAGCCGCCGTCTTGTTGTCAGTGATGTACCTTGGTGGACTTTTGTAGAGGCCTTCCTTCTCGCGCTCCTCCGCCGGTGCGTGCCGTGGTGAGGGGTGCCATTTTTCTTTCGGGGGCATGAGTGAGGCTGTCTGACATTTTAGCTGCTAAGCCCAAGAGAGGTCACCATCAGAGAATCCTCAAGGTCCCCTTTAAGGAACGCTGATGTGTCATGTACATGCAGGGCATCTGAGGTTCAGGGGTAAATGGATTCACATATGCGCTAATTGACTGGCAGTAACTGGGTTAGAAGGGCAAATGGGAAGTGCCATATAAATGTATAGCACAATCAGCCGTGTCCCCACGCTTTGTTCAGATTGGAGTGATAATGAAATGAGAGACAGAAATGATGCTGTTGTGCACTTTGATTAAAATTCAGCCTGCATAGTTGTCATGATGATCCAAGAGCGCATTTTCTATGGATGCATGATACTTTACAGGGTCTTAAACAGCATTACTGGCCACCAATAATTATTTCATTTCAAAATTATTAAAATATTAAATATATAATTCAAATTAAAAGTATATTTTAAAATAAAATAAATGTTTTAATTTTTAAATGAAATTAAGATTTTTTTTATTAAATGTAAGATTATTTTTTTATTTTTATTTTATTACAATTAAAAAAGTTACAAATAATTGAAATTAAGATTTAAAAATTGTATTATAATTTTATTCATTTTAAATTAAGATCTAATTTACAAATATTTGACAAATTGGTGAATATTTAAAAATTATATAAATTGCTTTGCAGTGTAAGTATCATAAACTCTGTAAATACATGAGTATGTGTCATATTATAAATCAGAATAAAAAATGCAACTCTCAGTTTTATGTAGCAGGTGGTCCTTGCTTGATCAGTCTGGACTCTGGCCTGCAAAAGGTTGAAGACCCCGAAATTAAGATTTTTTTTATTAAATGTAAGATTATTTTTTATTTTTATTTTATTACAATTAAAAAAGTTACAAATAATTGAAATTAAGATTTAAAAATTGTATTATAATTTTATTCATTTTAAATTAAGATCTAATTTACAAATATTTGACAAATTGGTGAATATTTAAAAATTATATAAATTGCTTTGCAGTGTAAGTATCATAAACTCTGTAAATACATGAGTATGTGTCATATTATAAATCAGAATAAAAAATGCAACTCTCAGTTTTATGTAGCAGGTGGTCCTTGCTTGATCAGTCTGGACTCTGGCCTGCAAAAGGTTGAAGACCCCTATTCTAACTTTTATTTTGCCTTAGGTTTTCAACAAGCTCAGAGGAGCAAACGTAGCTGTGTGTGACAGATTTGTGCAGCTAGCTAAAAAAAATGTACTAAAATGCATAAATAAGTCAGTGTTCAAATTCTACTTCTGTAATTCTTTTTCATGTTATCATTTCCTTCTGAAGTCAGGCACAGAGGCAGGTACCTATTAGCAGGATAACAAAGAGACTGGTTGATGTTTACAAAGTGTATTCTATTAGACTCCTTTAACTATAAATGAAGACCAATTAAGCTATAATGAGAATTACCACCTCTGTGGTCATATACTCATGAGTCCCAGCATGCCCTTGCACTGCCCTGGCTGCACCACATATTACTGTTTACCGCCCACTGTGGAGATCTCATATATTTCATTAACCCCCACTAAAGTGCTGTTGTTTGTAAAGGAGCCGTCTATAAACAGACAGTAGCATGCTTATTTACTTGGCAAGATCCAGAATGTGTGTATCACAAAATGTGTGTATATCTTTTTTCCCTTTTTATTTGTATTTTAAGTTTCTTGAAAACTACATTTCTTAAAAAATGGAAGTTGGTATCGTTTAAATGAAAGGCATTTAAACCGTCCAAGAATCCCCTCTGTCCATTAGACCTGAAGCTTTAACTTGAGAACCTCAAATATGCCTCTCCCTCCTAAGGAAATAATAAAATATCGTCTCCAAGACAAACACCTCATGACCTTTCAAAGCCACCCTAGAGAAGTGTATTTTCCTCTGCTTTTGAGCTGGTTGAGACCACAATGAAAGTACACTCATCCTTCTTCTGCTTCTGCAGTCTTGCATGCTGTCATTTATTCAAATAATAATAATAATAATAGATAGATTGTGTATATTCAGTTTGATGAGAATTCTGTTTGCTAGTTAAAGGTTGCAGAAGGTCAGAACAGTTAAATATCGCCCCGGGAAGTGGCTCTGTTTATCCAGCTGCCATTTTGTTGAGAGTTTCAGTGTTTTTCACAGGCATATTGTGAACGAGATTGGACAAAGCTGGTTTTTATGAGTCATCTTTGATGGTTGAGTTGTTTAGATGGAAACATTTACATTACAGCTACTTAGTATGTCTTAAAAAAATAAATAATAATAATTCAGAGCAAACAACAGAAAACTTGGCTTAGGACAGCAGATAATTAATGGGATGATTTGCTGTTACTCAACAGCTAGAACTTTTGTTGAAATAATGAAGAAATATATCTGTTGTTAAGCCACTTGACTTAACTTTAATATGTATACATTATTTGAGATATTCAGAGGCCCTGAGGATAGTTTAGCTTTTTTTTAAGATCACGTTGATAAAAAAAATGTCTTATTTTCCCTACATTTAAAGTGAAGTATAATCCTAATAATTACAGCTTAATAATTTAATGCACACTTTGTCAGTTCCTTGCTTTGCCCAAATCTCTTTATGTAACTCAAAATACGACTGACTTCACATATATATATATATATATATATATATATATATATATAATTGAAAGAAATGCTACAGTAGGTGCCGCGCACCGTGTCTTTTGATTCAACACATATATGACCATTCAGACTGTGTGTATGTGTGCAGGGTTGCAGGAGTTAAACTGAGGGGATAAGAGGGGTCCTCCACGTCGTCTCCGCACCGGGGGGCCCGACGCACCCGCCACTCGCTTCCCATCTCCTTCAGCTCTCCTCTAGTGCTGCCGTGATTGGCAGAGATGTTAAGTGCCATTTGACACCTAAGAGGGTGAAAATTTGTGCGAGTAGGCAGTAATGAATTGGAGACGTCTACGCAATTAAAATCACTGTTAATTTCTCCAGGGAGATGGGGGCCCCTCCTGAGCCCATGAATCACAGGACAGGAGGAGGGATGGAAAGAGTGAAGGATGAGTCACTGGCTTTCCTGAACGGAGAAGAACCAGGGCCCCCACTGCACCTCTCCCGTCGTCGGCCGTTGAGCATACAGTATTTGATTAAGAACTCGCTTGATTTTTGTTCTGCTTCTCATTTGTTGGAAATTACTGTACTTTGGTTATCATCCGCATTCGGATATGATTGTAGCACTCGTGATGTTCTAATCAGCGTCCATTGATACTGATTGAGATATGCATTGTTTCAGAGGGAAGGAAGGAACCCCGCTCCGTCTCATGCCAGATACTTTACTCGGTTTCTTTCCTCACAAAAGTTACAGGAAGATCCTGTCACTCTGGTTTCCTGGCAGATGATTCGGGAAATGTCAAACGGAGTAACATTATAAACTGGGATAGCGTTTTTGTTTGCACAGTTTGGCTAACACAACACTTTTCACATTTCCTGCGGTTTGTTCAGCTTGATTTGTCCGCGATGACACAATGAACTCGTTTTACGACGCATTTGGTATTTTTTCAAGCTCAATAATGTCAACCAAGCGCTGAAATAATTTACGAGGAAATGTAGAAGTGTAATTTCTGTCAGAGTTCAAGCCAATTAATAAAGCCTGTCAAAGTCTTTCCTTCTTTGACCAACAAAGTGTTCTCAGAGGAGGCCCAAACAGCCTCTGACTGACCTTGGCGAGCCCCGGACGGCCTTGCTGCTGATCAGAGTGTCGCATTCTCTGACTGCCATGTGTTTAAATTGCCTCCCACTGGCATTCAAATTACAGCCCCTATCTCATCTGTTGAGATCTGGCATTACAGCGAGTCCACCATCTCCCTTCACACGCGCCACCCAAGCACATAATGAGGCAAAGTCATCTCCCTCCGAATCCCCACTGGGTGTACCTGTGAAGTGTAAGGCCCAGATGTGCTATTTTCGGATCTCGCTCTTTTAATTTATTTCCATGATTTGGTGATAATAATAATAATTGTGCTGTAGGTGCTGCATTGAAATTAGCTGACACTTCCTCGGGCGTTATCGCTCAGCCATCGCATCCAAAAGTGCCTCTCCTCTGCTCGCGTGCCTTCACTTCTTCATCTCTCGCCGTGTGTCAACACAAAGGCTGTCGAAGCAGTTCTTCCTTCATTTTCCTTTCCCTCTTTTCAGTGTATTCAAATCAGGTGTTTGAAAACTAACCTTGTTTGAATTGTAATGCCGCAACGGAGGGTTTACAATTTACTGATACAGCGCCATAATAGGAAGTGGAGCGGGTCTGAATTTGAAATGAATTAAATTTCTGCTTGTCTGTATTCTAATCACAATGTTACATGATAGCTTACAAGAGTGTCTTTGAGACCGTTTCTAACTAAATAAATTTGATTTTGAAAGGGTGTGTTTGGCAGATTGGCTTCTGCATATTTTCACCGCCAGCCAGGTGCTGTCATGGATAAAGTACCTAGTTTATTGCACATAATAGGATGCAAAGATCGCAAAATATACATGAATTCTATTTGACAGAGAGAAGCAATATCACAAAGACTCACGCCTGCCCGGAGATGGCATTTACCCAGCATTCAGATGGTCCATGACACCCACACCGGGTATAGATTAATCAGTATGCTAAAGAGGGAGCTAACATGCACGTGACACATTTTACCCACATTCTTGGCTGAATAACAAAGTGGATTTGAAATAAGAAGGCTAAAAATGGCAAATACTTTTCTGAGTGAAAAAAAAAAAACATTCACAATAATTTTTTTCTTGTATTATTTATCAGTGTAGTGTTGCATGCCATTTTCACTCAGTTTATGTTCAATGTATTTTGTAAAAATACTTTTAGAGATATCAAGAAACAATTTTAACGTTTAGCCTTAGGGCAGTTGAAAATAAGGCAATTTTTGTGTTTCTTATTGGAACCTCTAAAAATCCTCATGTTGGACATTTCAGTCTAGAACTATTTTATTATATTATTTAATGTTAAGACTTTCTCCAAGTGGTCCTTCTCCTCCCCTTATACTATCTCTGGCTGAATCTTCATTGGTAACAGCAGAGAAAAGTTAAGAGGCAAATGTCTTAGCAATCAGTGACAAGAGAACATTGTGTTCATCACTACTCCATCCTCAGAAAGCCAAAATGTGGATTCTGTAGATTGTCTGCTTAAAGCCTCCAGATGTGTCCTACATTTGTTCAGCAGTGACATGTGGTTAAACATACTTCCTGATGACCATCTCTGTTCAGGTCTCAAGTTTCCCTGTCTAGGGACAAAACTCATTGCAGGTTCACACTGAAACTTCTTCTGTGGCTGCCACGGTCTGCCATATGTATCAGCTTGTTTTTCAGGCCAGCTGAGCTCGTAATTATCTGATGGAGCTCATTATGGGCTGTAATTGGAGGTGTCTGTATCCTCTGAGAGAGAGCGAGCAATAAAATAAGCAGAAAACTGTGGGATACTCCAAAGCCCCAGGCCCTTCTTTCTCATACAGCAACCTTACATCTTACATGAATATGGGCAAACAACCTCTTTGCAATGCAAATGATGTTCACATATATTAGCACGGGCACTCTGATCAATGACCAATTAATGACATTTCACTCTGTTAATATGCATAAGACAGGTTCACTGATGCACAAGGTATACTTTATTGCCTTTGGCAGGCAGGCAGCACAAATAAAAAATTATTTATATATAATTTTAATAAAAATATTTGTATTATATATTTTATTTTATTTCATATATATATATATATATATATATATATATATTAGGGGTTGAACGACTTCTGATTTGTTAAAGTCGACTTTTATGTGATGAAAGTCGAGTCGAAGCCGACTAGTCGCTGATGACGTCATTAATGAACAAATAAGTCTGGAGCTGTGACAAACACCTTGTGCACAGCTATGTGT
>NW_015548296.1:899790-911708 GCF_001515605.1 Sinocyclocheilus anshuiensis
ATATATATATATATTTTTTTATTTTTTATTTATTGATTTATTTCTATATTTTTTTCATTTATGCTGCCTGCTATGTATATACACAGTCATGTGAAAAAGAAAGGACACGCTATTGAATTCCATGGTTTTCCATATCAGGACATAATAAAAAATCATCTGGTCCTTAGCAGGTCTCAAAATTTTGAAAATAAGACCTCAGAGGAACAAAAACATGACATAGTCTATCACACTGTCATTATTTATTTAGCAAAAATAAAGCAAATATGGAAAAGCCATGTGTGACAAAGTTAGGACACACTTACTGTTAACATAAGAATTAAGAGGGCAAGTAACGGTTAGGCACTGCTAATCAAACACTCTTGATTAACTGATCATCAGCAAGAGTGAGCAACTTTATAATAGTAGAAGTTTTGGCAGTTTGCTGGTCTGGAGCCTTCAGGTGTGTGTTAACACAATGTCAAAGAGGAAAGACATCAGCAATGATCTTAGAGAAGCAATTATTGTGGTAACACTTTATTTTAAGGTGTCCTTGTTACACATGGTACTATTATAATAACAATAAATTATGCATAATTACATGCAAGTAACCCTAAGCCAAACTCACATAAGTTTTTGAGAATTTTTTTTTTAATTTCCAAAATATTTACATTATTCATTTAATTAATAATAAATATCAATGTATATGAGCCTATTTATGTATTGCTATAATTCGTCTTCACTTAATCCCCAAATGACATAAATATTTATAAGCCTTCATATTTTCTTTTTAAGCCCTAGGCGAACGTTCGATACAAAGTCCCTATCAAAATGATCAAAGAAAGCACAAAGAGGGAAAAAACTGGTCTAGCTAGCATTGTTTTTTCCCTTGTCCCAGCGCACACATTGAAAACATCAACCGAAAACAAAAAAAAAGATTGCATGATAGCATCAGGATTGGGACCGCTGCACTGTCGCTTTAAGATAAAATATTCTATCTTCTACATCATAATTATCTCCTTAAGGTAGAAATATTAGCATATCTTCCAATCTTATTATCTGAGAAATTGCCTCATTAAGTTGCCTGCCTCCCCTTGTGCCCACCTTGCACGCCATTGTCCATATTTCATCAGTGATCCCATAGAGCTCGGGGCTGCTCTGATTGGCAAGAGGCATATGCCTTATAACAGGTCTCTATGGGGACTCAGAGTGGGCCGAAATATGCCAGCAGAGCTCTGTTTCTGACAGCGGGATGATCATCTTTAATTTCATGTGCCTTTGCTTCTGTATAGACAACCTGCAAGTGAGCGACCTCACTGCCTCTTCTCTCTTGCCTCCTGCCCTCGCTCCATCTCTCATCTGTCCTTCACGTCTGGGATGCCAATCAGAAAAAAATGTGCTCTGCTGCAAACGAGGGTCACGTCACAGAGGGGGGTGAAGTCCGGAGGTCTGACTGTCTGGGGAGGAAATCTGATATTTGCCTGCAGCCGTTCATGTCGGTGTGTGAATATTCAAATGTACCTTGTTTGGATGAGTGTCATTCAGTGATGTGTGATGGGTCTCTTCTGGGTGGTCACAAAAATTCATGGGCACAGGACAACAGTTTTACAATGTCAGCGAATGCAGAATGAGAATGCTCTAACGGGATTTAAAAGTTTTAATGCCAGGGACTTTTTGATGTATAAAAACCCTTTTAAACTAATAGAGATGACAACTGTAAGTTAAAGTTAATAACTGTGTCCAATATTAAATAATTGGATTTATATTTCTATTGCAATAAATCAAACTGTTAAAATACTGGAAAATATTTGATTTATATTTAAATTATACCATATCTGAAATTAACACTTGTTACATGCATATTTAATGCAATAATGTTAATAATGTAGTTTGTGTAAACAGCATGCTTGCTTTTTTATTTCAGATGTGAGAATAACAGTGCAAAAGAACCTGTTGCAAAGAGAGCCAAAGCAAATAAGCAGCCCACTCGGTCATGGAAAACAGAGACTGAAGTTGACATGTTCCACAGGCTCTGAGATTCCTGCCTGCACAGGAACCTGGACCACAGCTAAGACCATGTGATGCACACACTCCCAAAATGATGTGATAGTTGTGAGTAAACAAGATGATTATCACATCATTCTGAAACAAAAACTCCAGGCTTCAAGATCCAGTTCTCAATAGTCTTGTGAACAAATGTTCTGTATGTGTTTTATGGCCTTATTTCAGTGACTTTAAAATTTTAGTTTTTCACTAAGCACGCATAAACGTTGTTTTCTCAAAAACACAATCAAATACATACATGCTGCCCAAATATTATTGTAGCCCAGTTTGTGCTGATTATGGTGCTACTAAACTTAGCCATTAAAATGTTTATTAGCAACTGAAAAAAGCACAAATGTCAGGACATGTCAAAACTTCTCCAGGGCCCAAAACACCCTCGGACTCCAGAGGGTTAAACTACTTGAAAAAAGAATAAAATAATCATACTGTCAAATTATTTCTGAAGAATGCTCAAAAGAAAAAAAATGAATGAATAAAAATGATGTTTAACATATTTTAAGTATATTTCACTTTGTTCAACTATCCAGTAAAGTTCTATTCGTTACTTACAGTATAGCATTTAGTGTTTTTGTTTTAAGAAATCTTGTCTGTTAAGTTAAAAATCCAAACTAAATACATAAATAAACTCATTTAATATGTTCAACATATTAGTACAGTCCTAAAATGCAAAAAAAACATTATTTTTTTTTTGCAAACCCCTGTTTGAAAACCCCTGTACCTCCCAATCGACGGGCGTGGGTCTCTTGTCTGTCTGAGATATAACTGTGGACAGAGGACAAATCTCTGTTTGGAATTATAAGTTAATTGTCAAATAGAAGGGTCCCGCAGTGTCCTAAGCCTGAATTGTACTGCTGCATACATTCACAGAAATTATTTAAATGATTACCACCACAAATTACACATTACCGCTTTCAGATATTAATGAGATGCGCTGGAATATCTCGAACAGCTTAATCTGTGAAATTTAAGCCATGAAATGAAATCTGACACCCATGGATTCATAATAAAATAATGTCTTTTTATCCCAGGCGATGGCCGAGCTGGCGGCTTTAGGTGAGATCCGAGACAGTCTGGAGGATGTGTGGATCACATTTCGAAAAAGTGCTGGTGTTGACAAGTCGCCACTTCGGTGAGTAGAAAGAGACGGTTGAAGAGGATAACTGTCACCATCCTTCATTCAGCCTTGATCAGAATGACGATGAGATTTCATTGTGGTCCGACACTGGCATCCTCTCAAATGGATCGGTGGAAATGAGACTCAGATGTTAATTGAATCTATTTCTCAGTTAAATGATTTCACTACAGTGTTTTAAATTGGTAGCCCCCAGCTTTGATAATGTTCTGCTCCACAGCGTATTGGTAAAAGAGCGCTCATTTAAATCTAGATGGATTTGCATAATGATAATTTTGCATTCTTGCATAATGAAACCTTTTTCCTCGAATTACTCAACGCAACATCTACAGCATTAAATGATCTGCTTTTATCTAAATTGCACATATACAGGTGAACATGTGAAGCGTTCCATTGACTCATAATGATTCATTTAAAATCAAATAGCATTATTCAAGGAAACTTGAATCATTAAAGCAATAAAAAAGAATTAAATTCATTCAACTTTGGATCCTAACTCATAGCGTTTGCTTATTTTTTCTTTAAAATCATGACTTTCAAGCTCCAAAATAATTGTTACAAAATTGAATGAGCAATCCCTTTAATTGTGCATGCTAATTAAAAGTGGAAAAAATTACTTCGATTAACTGAAAATAACATGAAGAAACTGCCCTCTGTAACAGTGAGTTTAACTTTGTGAGTGTGTGTGGGAAGGTGGTGAGAGCGGATGTTGTGTTCATTCTGGAGCATGTGTGGGGCAGGTTGGTCGAATCCTGATATGCTTAACAGCCAATTTACAAAGGTCAGGTCCTATGGATCAAACCGTTCAGTAAATTGCACCTTCAAACTCATAAATGAGAAACAATCATCTTGCTAAAGGTCACGGAGCTAGCACTGTGGATTACAATAATAAAGTAAGCCGTACTGCTCTTTCACTAATTTACTCTCAAGGAACTCTAGAACATTGGCTAAAGAACATTTCTTGTGTTTCTTATCTTTCTCTCTCTCTGCCTTTCTCTCTGTCTGTCGTTCTGTCTCTTTTCTATTTCTGTAACTCAAATCACATGATGAAAACTCTCCCTTAAGAATGTTCATTATTTTTCACAACCTAAAAAAGTGATCATTTTAACTGTTACGTTGTAGATAATTTTACATTCTAAAAGTCTGAGTGGGAATTTTTTTACATGTATTTACATGAATTGAAACCTGAAAATAAATTTGTATTATTATAAAAGGTGCAAAACAAAGAAACGTTTTGGCATCAAATATTTATTTTAGTTATTTATCATCAGGTTTAATTACAGTTTTAGGATTTTGAAAGACTTAAAACTAAAGAAATCTTTATTTTAAGTGTTTATTTTCAGGTTTATATTAACGTTTTAGGATTTTGAAAGATACAAAACAGTGGAATGTTGTGACTTAACGAAGAAATATTTTGTTTATTTTTCAGGTTTAAAATGAAGAATTTGAAATATACAAAACAAAGAAAAGTTATGAAAACATTAAGTAATATTTATTTGATCATTTTCATGTTTAAAATATTGTTTTCGTATTTTGAAAGATGCAAAAAAAAGAGCAAAATTATGACATAAAAGATCCAAAACAAAGTTATGACACAATTAAATAATATTTATTTTAATTATTTTCATGTCCAAAACATCTTTTTAGGATTTTAAAAGAAGATGCAAAACAAAGAAATGGTATGCTATTCTAAACATTTAAGATTTATTCTATTCTATTTTAGGACTGACAAACTGTACAATTGCACTCAAACCAAACTAGGCAAACTTACTTTGTAAAAAAAAAAATTGATTTATTACAAGGAATGATAGTAGTAAAAAGTTTGAATCCTTTAATGTGAGTTTTAATGAGTCATTCAGTTTGTTCATTTCAGGTAGATTGCAGTAAGTTTATGAGAGCGTACATTTACCGCTGGACTGTGCCAAGTGTCAGATTACTTTTGACACCTCATTAGCAAGTATCCATAAAGACTGGCCATGACATCACCTCATCACCGCACCTGATCAAACTGCCACTCATCTGCGGGAACCTTCATTCACGCTGGATATGAATTTAAGCGTTGAACTAGATGAACTTACTCTTGCTCTGCTTAATGATAATACATGTCGTCACGCGCTAAAGCTGCAAAAGAGATCTTAAAACAGCTCTTACATTAAGAATGATTCTGAATGTGCCCTCATGGGCGTCAAATCCCACACATCCCTGCTTCTCTTTTCCAAGTTCTGAAACCGGGGACGGGTGAGAATAGGGACAATCTGGGGACAGACTGGCAGCCTAATTAAGCCCGGGGAAAGATGCCCGGGGTCAGCCAATTACAGCCTCATCTATATGCGTCTGTTAGGAAGGGCTCTCCAGAGAGACAGGAGGATGGTAACACTGAACGGACAGCAATTGAATCTGAGGCACATAAACACAGGGTGTCCATTGGTTGTAGTGTTATAGTGACATTTTTAAAACTGATGTGAGGTCAGTTTTTTTTTTTTCAACCACTTTTTGGTGGCATGTTTTAAATTTGGTGTAGTTTTTCACTTTTTATTTTCATTGTTTTACTATGTTAGTGGACTTTTTTATTTTAATTTGTCGACTTTTTCAATTTTTCTCTCCGATAGACTGATGCTAAGCATCATTACATTTTTTGTTTATTTTTTCACTATTAAACTGATGCAAGGCCATTTTTATTTTCAGTTTTGTTTATTTTTTCTCGCTATGTTTTTGTTTTCATTTTTGTTCTTTTATTAAGATTTTTTTTTTGGCATTTTTGCCTTTATTATGATAAGACAGATCAGAGCTGACAGGAAGCGAAGTGGAAGTGGAAGTGGACGCCTGTAGCGCAACAGCTGTATGTTGGCGCGCTGCCCACAAAGCTATCAGCGCAGACATTTTTTCCTTCTTTATTTTAATTTTTCTCACTATGTTGGTGACATTTTTTAAGCTGACGTGATGCCTTTTTTCCCCCAATATGTTTAGTTTACCACAAAATAAAACTCTTGTCATTTGCTCATTTTTATGTTATTCCAAATCTAAGGCCCAAAAACGTGTATTTTTAAAATATATATCTTTTTTGAAAAATATTTTTTAAACTGATGTGCTGTCGATTAATTGTTCATCCGGTTCATAAAAGCAGTTTGAATGATTTGTTCACAAAATGGTGAAAACGTGACCTGAATCTGTGCATAATTAATATTAATTTATACATTTTGTTTCATTTCTCATACACAGTATATGGCTTCAGAAGTCCTTTGGAGCACGTTTATGATTCCTTTGCGTCCTTCTTGAAACTTGTAAGCCCCAGTCCCCATTCATCGTAACTGCACTGAAAAGAGCGACTTGCACATTCTTCAAAATATCTCTTTTTTTTTTTTGTCCCAAGGAAGGAACGTGAGTAAATGATGAGATTTGAATTTTTAGGACTATTCCTTAATGTGTTTCACTGGGGATACATATGCTAGTCCTGAATCAGTGATGAAGGGTGACGTATTTGATGTAAAGATCTCACGAGCAGCGTTTTACTCCTCTGGGGCAAGGCTAATGGGTCCGTCAGTGAGACACTAATGACAAATTGGACTAATCACAGCTTCCTTCCATCTGACTGAAGTCTTCTGAACCGCTGTTTTAGCAACACTAATTTCTCAGCCGATACTTTTTTCACTCTCTCTTTTTCCCGTTGTCCTTTTAAACGGACGCAAAATGATTCTGTTAGTGTATCCGCCAGCATTCTCTATTCACCTGTCAAATGACAGGAAATACCAAATTGCTCTGTCTTTCAGTGCCTCTGGAAGCTATTTGTACAAATGCTGCGAGAGAAAAGAGACGATTGCTTACAGTGTGCGCTCATCAGGGGGTGACACGCAGACAATAGGTTTTGCTGTGGGGTAATTGCAGCCCATTGGGGTGTCAGTCTGCCCAACAGAGGCCTGCTCGCGCTGCCGTCGAACAAATGAGCCTCCCCTCTCCCTGGTGAATGGATGGAGCACCTTATGGACAACAGGGGTCAGTATTGAGTCACAATAGTTTCTTCTGTTTGTGTGGCCATCCCTCTTTTTCGTTCAGTCCTACCCAGACGATGCTGGCAGGGGTCCAGGAGCTGGACCGAGGCAGATTAATTACACTTTTTCAATTAATGTTCTAATGAGGAACTGTTGTGTATTCTGCCGATAAGCATACATAATCTATGTGTCAAGGGGGCTGATAGGGGAGATAATGGCAGGAGAAGAACTAATATTTCACACCTGACCAAGGTAAATAGAGCCAGATGGACGAGTCATGTCTGCCTTGACCAGTGACCACATGCGTCTGTATGTACGCAAACAGCACAGAAACTTCCATACATCTGTAGATGTTGAATGATGGTTCTGAAAAGACGATTTGAAGCTCTGGTCACATTGATGATCCAGAAAAAGGAATTTTCCATTTTTTGTTTGACAGAAGATGGTCAGTTACATCCCCTGAAGGTCTTTAATGCCATAATAAGGAATAGTAGCCTATTAATATTTATATATATATAAAAAAATATTTATATTTAGAGTTGGTAAGATATTTTAATGTTTTTAAAATCATTATCTTATTCTCCACAAGGCTGCATTTATTTATTCAATCAAAAATAATATATTTTAAAATGTAATTTGTTCCTGTGATGGCAAAGCAGAATTTTCAGCAGCAAATACTCCAGTCTTCAGTGTCACATGATCCTTTGGTTCTCAAAAAACATTATTTATTATTATCAGTGTTGTGCTTTTTAGTGTTTTTGTGCGAACATGATATTTTTAGGATTTTACATAAAAGAAGAAGTCAACAGAATAAAAGTTGATGGACTGTTCATCACTACTTATATCGATTAAGCGTTTTAAATGTAAAAAAAACAAAAAAAAAGTAATTTTAAGTTCTGGTCACATAAATATAGCAATATCACACCAGTAAAAATTAATACATTTTATATAAAAAACTGAATAACTTAAATCATTTTAAGACAGTAGCGGTAATAGTAGCTCACATTCTGGAAATTGCTTTTAAAACAATGTAGCTGTTAAGCTCGGTCTGTCCTCAGACACTAAGGGAAGAAAAAAATCTGTTTTTAATTCCACAGACACTTAACATGAGTCTGATTCTCACTTTAGCTAATCAGGGCAAATGATTTCATTACACATAGTTTTTAAGATAATAGGAATTCAGAGTGTGTTAAATTAAAATACGCTCTCCATCCATGTGCTACGCAACAGAACTGGAGGAGAATAAAATATTGGGACTGAGGGCTAGGCTTCTGTCCATTATATCATCTCCAGCCTATTCATGAGGGAGAGAGAAGGAGCGAAAGAGTGAGAGAAGAAAAAAGATAGAGAGATAAGTCCCTTACTGCCTTGTGACTAAAGACCTGAATTCAACTTTCCATTAAAGTGTTAAAAATTTAAATAATAGAGAGAGAGAGAGAGAGAGCGAGAGAGAAAACGAACACACTTTTTAATTAAAAAGGATCCTAATAATCCACATCATATTATACACCGTAGATTCATCGGTCAATTTAATAACATGGAGTCTTTGGGATCTTAATATCTTTGGAAACAGGTTTCCTTCATAACTGAGGGGCTTTGTTAATTACACACAGGGCCTAATGATTTTGAATATTCAGTGGCTCTCGATGTTTTGATAAATGGGCTTCCACTAAGATTTATTCCTAATTATCTCATTTGTCTTTCTCCATTACTTTTTATAGCTAAAATTTATGAAGTCATTAAGACGTTAGTGGCCCTGATAATGATTAGGAGAAAGAATTGTATGAAAGTGAATTATATGAAAATGATTATGGCTAAAGGAGTCTTTAAAATGAAGCCGGTGAGGAAGTTGTGTGGGCTTTGTTTAAAGGTGCAGGGTACTGTTCAATCATGCAACCGCTGGCACGGCCCTCGTTCGCCTGTGCGCAGGCGGAAATAACGGTGATTAAAATGTCTTTTTGTCACTGTTCGACCCTCTTTCGCGCTCCTTCTGTTCTGATTCATCCCTTAATGTGCGCTAGTGCTGACGGTAGCAATATTCTCTGTGGGACCCGAGATGAGATCGCTCTCTGAAAAAAGGGGCTATTTTTAAAATGGCCCTTTATACTTGCACGTTTGTTTAATTTCAGCCCGTCTTTGAAGATAAAATGAAACACATAAATACAGGCCATTACATCCACATTTGGGCTTCTTTATTATTATTACACTTTTACTGCTTTTTTGGCTTCCAGACCGACAACCAGGCAGAAACATTGACTTTATTACTTTTTCCTCTCTCTTTCAAAACTGATTTCCACCCTTTCGTACCTAATTAAATAATGAGGTATACCATGTGTCTTCTCACATTGACAGTCTGTTATGAGCAGCATCTGGCAGTTTGAACACTGGTCATGCCTTGATATTTATTTTTTAGGAAACTAATGGTGGTCACATCCTCTGTCGAAACCATAAATGTCAGCTGAAGATCTAGATCATTGTGAGTGAAAACAAAACAGTTGAGACTAAATTTCTTACACGGCGTCTTCATGAAAGCAATCAAAAACATTTAGTGGTGTATTTGATCATTAAAAATAAAAAATCACATTCTCATGTCTGAATTTTGTCAGTTGCACTTTGCACTTTTGTGCAAATATATATATAATATTATTATTATTATTAACTAACCTATAATTAGGTTTTCTTGTGCATATATAATTATAATGTGCCTATAATTAGGTTTCTTGTTTCCTTGAAAACTCAAATTACAAAAAAAAAAGGTAAACTATTGCAAAGTTGTTCAAATTTGTTAAAAAGTTTTTTTTTTTTTTTTTGCCTTTTGTGGACATCTGGGTAGGTTTTCAATCGTAAAAACACATCAGAACAAAAGACAAGTGTTTTATACATCCCAAATAAATAAATAAAAATTGTGGGTGAATTAGCTATATATAGAAAGACGTATAAAATATAAATGTGCTCATTATGAGCTAAGGTGTGTGGAAAAGTGAGGATGAGGTGCCGGAGAACGACTATATTTGCTGTCCGTTAAGAGACTCTCCAGATGGGAGGCGAACTCAGTGCACGCTCATCTGTCCTTCTCTCATTCTCTCTCCCGCCTGCTACTTTCTCTCTACAGAGAAAGACAGATCTGAAGAGGTTGTGTAAGCCCCTGGTTAATTAATTATTTAATTATTTAATCAAGCAGATGAAGAGCATCTCCCTACACCAGTGTTAATTATGAAACAGCTGGGGCAGTGTGTTGAAGGAATATTGAAACGGCTTGGCAACCTTTAGTTTTTCATCTCCCTCATACAGCTTCTCTCCCATCTCTGCTTCTCTATTCTGCAGTCAGTATTTCTCCCAGCAGGGGGAGCAGTATCTCTGCTTGTGGTGATCAGAATGGCACTGGAGAAGAGTGAGTTGGTTTGGGTGGAAACTTCCGAAGGCTTAGAAATATCAGAGATTTAGTAGGTGAGAGTTTAGGGTTTAGATTCTCATGAGCATTTATGTTTACCAAACCAAATGGGTCATATCAGCTACACACTTTTAAAGGGATCCAATCAAAAATGAAAATTCTGTCATCATTTACTCAACTTCATGCCATTCCAAATTTGTATGACTCAAATGGCTGAAAATATATTTCAAAGATTATTGATTAAAAAAAAAGTGTTGGTTCCCATTCTGCATTCTGTTTTGAATGACATGATGTGTGTAAATGATGACAAAATTTTCATATTTGGGTGGATTGTCCCTTTAAAAGTGTATAGTTGAAAAATGATGCTTAGATCCTTTTAAGGTTTTTTGTTCTTTTAGTTGTTTATTTGTTTTTGGTTTTTTTATATTTGTCTTATTTTATTGTATGTAGCCTCTTTTTAATAATATAACAGATGCCTGTATACAGGTGCATCTCAATAAATTAGAATTTCGTGGAAAAGTTCATTTCAGTAATTCAACTCAAATTGTGAAACTCATGTATTAAATAAATTCAATGCACACAGACTGAAGTAGTTTAAGTCTTTGGTTCTTTTAATTGTGATGATTTTGGCTCACATTTAACAAAAACCCACCAATTCACTATCTCAACAAATTAGAATACTTCATAAGACCAATAAAAAAACATTTTTAGTGAATTGTTGGCTTTCTGGAAATTATGTTCATTTACTGTACATGTACTCAATACTTGGTAGGGGCTCCTTTTGCTTTAATTACTGCCTCAATTCGGCGTGGCATGGAGGTGATCAGTTTGTGGCACTGCTGAGGTGGTATGGAAGCCCAGGTTTCTTTGACAGTGGCCTTCAGCTCATCTGCATTTTTTGGTCTCTTGTTTATCATTTTCCTCTTGACAGAATCTATGGGGTTCAGGTCTGGTGAGTTTGCTGGCCAGTCAAGCACACCAACACCATGGTCATTCAACCAACTTTTGGTGCTTTTGGCAGTCTGTCACAATTTGAGTTGAATTACTGAAATAAATGAACTTTTCCACGACATTCTAATTTATTGAGATGCACCTGTATATAACATAATTGGGGAAAGCTGTGCATTATTATTTCCGTTCAACTCAATAGCAGTATCTCAGAAGCTAGAATTATGTGATATGAAATCTGCCCTCATTGCTAATATTTTTGTTGTAAACTTGAAGTACTAACAGGCATTTGTATGTAGATTGAAAAATGATTATACATTATATATATATATATATATATATATACAGGTGCATCTCAATAAATTAGAATGTCGTGGAAAAGTTCATTTATTTCAGTAATTCAACTCAAATTGTGAAACTC